>NC_056524.1:196012468-196122169 GCF_019175285.1 Sceloporus undulatus | reverse complement strand
TAGGGCTGTAATTTAAATTGGGAGTGCCTCAGGGTTCTATCCTAGAGCCATTACTCTTCATCATTTTCCTCAATGACTTAGGTGACAGGATAGAAGGAATCCTTATCTAGTTTGCAGATGAAACAATGTTTGCAGATGACACAATAAGGCATCAGAACATAGGAGCAAAAAAGACCTAGATAAACTAGAAATCTGGGTAGAAATTAATACAATCAAATTCAATGGAGAGAAATGCACAATTCTACATTTAGGTAACAAAAATCAAATACAGAAATGTACAGGATGGGGGATACATGGCTCAACAGTGCTACACGTGAAAAGAACCTTGGGATAATTGTTGATTACAAGTTGACCATGAGCCAGCAGTGTGATGCTGCAGCAAAAAATGAATGCTATTTTAGATTGCATTAATTGAAGCATAGTTTCCAAGTTGAAAGAAATACAGTGGGTGGGCCCTTGGTATCTGCTGTGGTTTGGTTCCAGGACTTCCCTGTGGATAACAAAATCTGTGGATACTCAAGTCCCATTAAATAAAACGACAAAGCAAAATGGTGTCCTTTATATAAAATGGCAAAGTCAAGGTTTGCTTTTTGGAATTCATACATTTTTAGATATATTCAAACTATGGATGCTTGAATCTGTGGATAAAAAAATCAGTGGATATGGAGAGCTGACTGTAATAATCTCACTATATCCTGCACTGGTAAGGCCTCATCTGGAGTACTGCACGCAGTTCTGGGCACCTCATTTTAAGAAGGATAAAGAAAAGTTGGAGCAGGTTCAGAGAAGGGCAATGAGGATGATAAGCAGTATGGAGAACAAAACTTATGAAGAAATATTGGAGCTGGGCATGTTCAGCTTGCTAAAGGGAAGACTAAGGGATGATATGATTGCACTTTTTAAATACCTCAACGGCTGTCAAAGAGAAAAGTGTGCAGGCCTGTTCTTTGCTGCCCAAGAGGGTAGGACCAGATATAATGGTTTGAAGTTACAGGAGAGTAGATTTCAACTGAGCATTAAAGAAACTAAAATAGTAAGAGTATTTTAGCAGTAGAACCAATTGTCTAGAGAGATAGTGGGATCTCCTCCATTAGACATGTTCAAAAGGAGGCTGGACAGCTACCTGCTGGGGCTGTTTTAGCTGAAGGTCCTGCACTGATCAGGGGGCTGAATATGATGGCCCATAAGGCCCCTTCCAGCTCCATGATTCTATGACTCGATGACTGTGACTGTAGAAATACAATCATGGAAAGCTACAGATTCTCTCCATTTGGAATGTATTGGCTATTGTTCATCTTGTTTCTTCTGGGAAGAAAAGGTTACAGAAAAGGCAACGGGTTAGAACATTTCTCATATGAAGAAAGGCTTAAAATGCTGAGATTTTTTTCAACCTCAATTTTATAATTTTGTAATATAATGAGTTATAAAATGATTAGCAGAACAAAAAAGAATGAATAGAGAATAATTATTCTTGGCCTCAAAACATTGGGAATTTGGTATCATTCAATAATATTGACAACAGTTTCAAGAGGAACAAAATGAAGCACTGCTTCAGATAGCACATTGCCTAATAGAATTCATTGACCTAAATTAAATTGTTAGTTCCAACTAGGGGAAACTCATTGAATCAGTTGAACTTATGTAAGCACTGACTTACCAAGTTTCCCATTGATTTAATTGGTCCAGGCTAGCTAGAACTAAAAATTCAATTTATTTAAGCCATTGCCACAGCATGTGGTGATGGCTTCCAACCTGGATAGATTTAAAATCAGATTAGGCAAATTCATGAAGGGTAATCTATCAATGGCTGTTTACCAGAGATACTTCAAATAGACACAGCTCTGTGTGTTTGTAAATCATTGTAAAGCTGCAAATGGAATTGCAATTGACTTTCCATGATGCTAGGGTACTGTCTGTTGATGTTTTTGGTGTGTACATTGCAGTCTATATTGTTCACATCAGTGCCCTTAGTGTGCTATTCTTCCATCTGTTTTAAGGAACACAGTTCTGTTTTTTATCACCAAATGCATTTAAAACTTAACTGACACTAAAAGATTTTCTGTCTGTATATGCATCTATTTAAGTTAAAAATAACTGTGATATACAATTCAGATGAAATAGTAATATTGCACTAAATCCATAAAATAATAGTAAAAACAAAAATCTCCACATTTTTAATATGGGGACACATCATATTCCATTAACCAACATTTTAGTGTTGTGGATAATGATGGTAACTAGAAAGACTTGTCAAAATGATTTTTGGTAATAAGTATGACAGTAATTAAAGGTCCATATGAAGAGACTGGAAAAACCTGAATGTCTCTGGTTTTGTTCCCATCCTGATTTTTTTTGGGGGGGGGGGAAGGGGGGGGAGCTCTACATGACCATTTTCTCAATCCTGAAGTAATCCCAGGGAACACAGTTACAAAGAATTTTTATTCCTATTCCCCAGATCAGTTTAAATTAATCCACTATTTCCAGAAATAATAATGATGATGATGATGATGATAACAATTATTATTATTATTATTATTATTATTATTATTATTATTATTATTATTATTATTATTTCTTACCTGCCACTCCCTATGTATTGAGGTGGGGAACAACAAGAAATAACAGACAAACATCATCAATTAAAGCACATCAGTTAAAACACATGAGATTATCAGATGGATACAGGCAGGTTGTAACCATCATTGACAGATCTTATTGTACTGCCTAGGATGTGGGCAGCTCATATCCAATCCTGGCTTCTCCTGCAGCTTTTCAAGAATGGGATTTTCCCATTCTTGAGAAGCTGCTGGAGAAGCCTGGTTTGGATATGGGCTGCCTACTGCCCAGGCGGCACGGGGCAGTACAACAAGATCTGTTGGTGACAGTTACAACTTGCCTGTATCCTGGCAGGGATCTGACATGTGATAATCTTCATGCATCAGTTTAAAAAGACAAGTAAGATGTACACATATTAAAACAATCCACATTTAAAATGCATTTTTTAAAAATGCTCAATTTAAAAATCATTTGGATAAACCTGCTGGTCTTTAATGTTCTTTTACATTCTAACAACATATTTAGCTGTTGAATCTCTTCCAGCAGGTCATTCCACAGTCTTCGGGTGGCTGACGAAAACTTCCTCTAGGTGACAGTTGCCAACCTAGTCTTGGCTGACTGGAGTAACTGGAAATGAAATGTATCTTTCCATGGCTGTTTGTATTATATGGCAAATAGCTAAGATGGCTGCCACCAAGAAACATAGTGACTGTTCCTAGGAGTGCGGATGCAACAGAGATTAAGGAGTTTATCGCTCAACTTTTTAAACTGGCTCCAGCCTCCCTTTAGAAGCTTCCAACATCTAAAAAGTGCTGGCGGAGCTTGCCTGGGACCCGGCTTGGACCCGGGCTGATGGCTCCTGTATTCTCTGAGTACCTGACTTTTAAAAGATAAGTAAAAGAAGAGAGTGTTAAATCTTAAAATAATAAAAGCTGTTCTTAAAATGCTAAGTAAAAAACAGTCCTCATGGGGCATCAAAAAGGCCACAACATAATTGCCTGAGTATCTGTAAAAGGGTCTCTGGAAATTAATTTAGGGTCATGGAAGGAGACATTTCTTTAGGTAATGGGGCTTCAATTTGTTCAGGGCTGTAAAGACTGAAAACAGCTATCTGAGTTGGGCCTTGACACAGGCCAGCATTATAAGGTGATAGCACTACAATAATCTTTTATTTAATGTCTTTGAAAGTGGCACTTCACTTTTAATTATTTGGAAAAAAAGCTGTAAAAGTGTTTTTATTCCACTTAAAAGATAGATTGAAAAAAAAATTAAAAGATCATTAAAAGAATATGTCACCTAGAAAAAGTTCTACTGAATGTATACTAAGCTCTGATAGGTCACTGTTCACTGCAAATCCACACTTCTTTAAAATGACACAAGAGTACTAAGGGCACCCAATGCTATGTGCAATTGTGTTATCTAGATTTTGTCCAGTTTGAAAGAAAGATGGAAGTAGCACTGGGAAAACAAAGGAAGATTACCAAGGGAACTCAAAATCTGACTGAACAAACTGTGGCACTTCCAGAATAATGCTTGTCTGAAAACAACTCTAGATATTTTAAAAATGGAGCCTCCATATTCAGATGCAGCACCATTTTCTGCAGGCAGCTACCAAAGGGATTTTATCTCTTCTCTGCTTGACAGCTCATAACTGTTTGTACTTTTAAAATGAGGAAAATTCATAGAGGATAGTCTATCAGAGGCTATCCATCAGAATGAGAAAGAATGGTGCCTTCATACTCACAGGCAGGTTCTCTTCAATGAGCATTAATGAATGTACCATCTGCTTCTGAGCTTCCCAGGAAAATCTGGCTGGCCACTCTTGTGTGCTTTCACTAGACTGACCATTTCATTTGTAATGCTTGATTTATGCTGTAATGATTTATGCTGAGAAACAGTATGATTCAAATGGAACTCATATATACTTCAGGAAGCATATAAAAGTTGGCAGTGCCAGAAAGAACGAGAACAGTAAATGTGAAAGTGACCCCCAGTTTTTATCCATATCAACTGTGTTAATGTATTTGGTGAAATGAATAATTTTGTTTTTATTGTAAATAAAAATGTAAATTAGAGTCAGTTACTCTGCATTTACTTGGCTTAAAAATGGAAGAATTAAAAAGCAAGGACCTATCCTTGCTTGGCCATTAATAAAATAATTATGGTTCACCTTGGGTTGACCTACATTGGAAAATACTTGAAGGCACACAACACTAACAAAACAACAACAACTCTTATGTATTTTTAGGGAATGTGAAAACAACTATGAATAAACTTTTTCTTTCATAGAACTACAGATTTGGAAGAGACCACAGGGCCATCCAATCCAATCCCTTGCCATGCAGGAATACACAATCAAAGCACTCTTGACAGATGGCCATCCAGTTTTTATTTGAAAACCTTCAAAAAGGAAACTGCTCTCTGAGCCAGCATATTCCACTGTTGAACAGCTCTTACTATCAGGATGTTCTTGCTATTATCTGGGTTGAATCTATTTTTCCTGTAGCTTGAATCCATTGTTCTGCATCCTAGTCTCTGGAGCAGAAGAAAACAAGCTTGTTCCATCTTCAATGTGACATCCCTTCAAGTATTTAACCATGGCCATCATGTCACCTCTTTATCTTTTTCTTCACTATGCTAAACATAGCCAGCTCTCTAAGCCGCTCCTCATTTTGGTTGTTCTCTGGACAAGCTTGTTTGTTCACATTCTTCTTGAATTGTGGTACCCAGGACTGGACATAATATTTCAGGTGAGGTCTGACTGCACACTGCACTTGATCTTTGCCAAAAGGCCTAGAAGCGATATATAGGTAGTTCAACTATGTAGAGTGGCAGAATAAAGTGGGATTATTACTTTCCTTGATCTAGAAACTATAACCCTATTGATGCAGCCTAGAATTGCATTGGCTTTCTTAGCTGCTCATCACATTGCTGACTCATGTTCAGCCTTTGGTCCTCTAAGATTCCTAGACCCTTTTCACATGTACTGTTGTCAAGTCAAGTGTCACCCATCCTATATTGTGAATTTCACTTTTACTGTCCAAGAGTAATATTCTATATTTCTCCCTGCTAAAATTCATTTTTGTTATTTTTGGCCCAGCTTTCTAATCTGTTAAGGTCATTTTGAATTCTGATCCTGTCCTCTGAGGTGTTAGCAACCTCAGAGCATGCCTTCTATTTCATCATGCAAGTCATTAATAAAGATGTTGAATAGCACTTGGCCCAGGACAGAATCCTACAGAATGTGGCACCCCACATAAAATGATATGACTTGTACCATATGACTGAAAACAGGTGACTCTGGGGTGAGGTGTTGGCATGTTGAAGATGTACAAATTGCTACTGATTTCAAATATTTGTTTACCTCAGTTGAATCTCTCTGTGGCAATTTAACCGTGTTGAAGTTCACATTGCCATATGTATCAATTTAAAATGGAGCTGCCCAGGGACGTAGCTAGGATTTTAGGAAGGGGGGGGGCAGACTAAGTGCCACCATTATAATGGAGCTTGGGTGCGGCGGCGCAACAGCACACACCATTCATTTTTCTAATGGAAGGGGGGGTTTGGACCCCAAGAATGCCCCCCCCCCGGCTACGTCGCTGAGCTGCCATTTCAATTGTTTTCGCTTTTTAAAAAACCTGTCAATCAAATGATGCACAGCTAAGACACACTATTTGGGCAAATCCCCCACCCCCACCCCCCTGTCAGCCTCGGAGGATAGTGATGGCAAGTCCCTCTGAAGAAACATTGCCATGTTTCTCTCTCCCCCTACCTTCCTTCCCCTTAGGGAAAACTATGTATCCACTGAGGAAGATGTAGCACCCAGGGAGCCCACCTAGTTTCGAGGGGGCTGAGAGGAGGGGGAGAGAACGGCGGTGCTGCTGTCCCTTCTGCCTGAGGGAGAGAAGGAAGGAGAAAATGTTTTTTTAAAAGAAATAAGAAGAAAAATCTGTGACCTATTCACCCGCCTGAGGATAGGAAGGAGAGAGAAAGCTGTTCTTAAAAAGAAAAAGGAATTTTAAAAAATCAATGAGCCTCTCACTTTCCTTCTCTCTCTGCGCTTCTTGCAAGGAGGCAGAATCCCATTTTGGGAGAAAGGAGGTCTAGCAATCCCATGGGTCCAAAACACACTGCAGAAATTATTCAGTTTGAGACTACTTTAACTGCCCTGGCTCAGGGCTAGGGAATCCTGAGAACAGTTGATTGTCTGACAGAGAAGGCTCAGTGTCTCACAAAACTATAGTATGTATGCGAGAGCTTTGTTTGCACCAACTTGGGAGTGGAGTCTGATGTGGTTTTATTTCTGAAAATACAGGAAAAATGACCCCTTATCCCATCCCCACTGTTTTTTTAAAAAAAAGTCAATCAAATCATGTGCACCTTTGTCATATTGACGATGTGAATATTTAAAGGTATCTACACCAGCCATTCAATTACAAATGCATAAGCTGTCAAATTTTATTTTATTTTATTTTAAAAAAATACACTAATGATAGTCCTGGGAGAACCTCCTCCCTGGCTTTGGCTTTGGCTGGCAGGGAGAGAACAAAGGGCTGGGCATGATCTGTGCATTAACCCCTCCCTTTCTCAGCACCTAATTGAATTCTCAGCAAGTGCCCATTTGCGGCTAGTAGAGAGGGACTGGTTCTTTTCGAAAGAACTTCTAAAATCCCCATTTAAAAAAAACAAAACACGGGTTAAGGGGGATTTGCACTGGACCCCCCCAGAAAGCAGATCAGAAGAACCTGGTGCAAGTGTGAACAATCCCAATTTTAACTGGTTTGTAAATTGGTTTAAAATGTAGTGTCAACGACCACTAAGTGGTCTCAAACTGGATTATTTTTGCATTGCATTTTGGACCTTACATACCTATTTCAATCACATGTCACAGGTGCTGCTTCCCTGCTGTGCCATAGAATCCACTGGCTGACCTTGGATCCAGATCCTGTTGCATGGATTTTTGCTGGAAGCTCCTGGCTTTGCAAATTGGCTGGCTGAACTAAGATTTGATCCAGAAGTCACACGGGCTGCACCTGCCCAGCAATGTTTGTGGGAAAAATCCATGTGATAGGATCCAGATGCAGCCTGAATTAGAATTCAATTCAGGTGTAGTAAGTCAGTTTTAAAAGCCGTGCAATAAGCTCCTTAGTTACACATTCATAACTATGTAGGTGATGTTGGATACTGGCATATATTTTTAGCGATTTGTACACCCATCTGGTAGCAAAGTATTCACAGTGAAAATATGTAACTTTTCTGACATCTCTCTAAGTTTTGCCTTGTCTTGATTCTCTTTTGCTTTTCACTATTCCTAATCTGACTGTACTGGGGAGTCTGATAGCAGCTGGAAAAATCTATTGCACATTATTAAGTGGGCAGATTGAGGTTACTGTCAACAAGCTTTGCTTAAATGATGTAATACAAGTGTCTTCTATGAGAAGCTACTGAAGTGCAGATGAATGAAACCAAGTGTGCTGAAGTGTTGTTACAGAATGTAATGCTAAGCCTGCATTCTCTCTGGAAATTCACTGACTTCCATTCATTCCATTCAGACAGTATTTTTAAACACAGATGCTAGGGGTTGGGAATTCTCTGGGTTCAATGTTTGTCATGTTTAAACTTTCCAGTGTGTGAAATATGAGTAATGAACAGGAGAAGCCAGGAGTTGGGGAGTATTCACTGTAAAAAGATCAAATATGCTCATAAAACAAAAGCATGACTGGCTATTTGCAGAGTGTCTGACCACTTTGAAAATCCATAGGAATGAATTTAGTGAACTTTACTTTACTCTGGGCATGCAATAATACTAAGAGATACTTGTACAGATGAGAGAGAAGATCTATGGTTACAAAATGCAGTAAAATTTATTAGACGGTGAATACTCCAAACATCTCTAGCCTACTGTTAAGCAAGTATGGGATCTGGTCAATAGACTTGATTTTGAATTTTGCTATGGGCATTTTCCCACTACGTTTCCATGGTGGTAGGACTGTATGGTCCAGTGAAGTATGCAACTATGCTGAGGGTAGCATTGCTGCTGATTGGTTGTATATCCCACATCAGATAGGCTTCTGGTGAGGAGCCAGACTAAATGTGCCAAGCAGCTATCGGGTAGTAGTGAAGGGTGATATTGCTGGAAGATCTCTCAGAAACAACAGCAATGACACTTTAACTAATTCTGAGGGAATTCAAAGATATAGGCGTGTTAGTCTGTAGAATCAGTACATAGAGAGATCCTGTAGCACCTTTTAGACTAACTGAAAAAACGAGATTGGCAGCATGAGCTTTCATAGACTTCAGTCTATTAGAAGAAGACAGTGGTAAACCACTTTTAAATGCCCTTTACTTTGAAAACCCTATGATGAGACAATTCAAAATGAAATGTGCATTTTCCATCTTTGGATCGGCTGTGGGCTACACTAGCTCCTCCTGGCAAAACCAGAACTGACCCAGAAGTCTAAATTTTAAGAACCAGTTACAGTTTTTTTTAAATGGCAGAGGGCTCTGGGGACTATTTTTTTTAAAAAACTTGGAACCTGCATAGAATCTATGGCAGTCAATTTCTCCCTTGATTCTACCTGACCCTAAAGGGGGTTGGATATATTATTATTATTATTATTATTATTATTATTATTATTATTATTATTGCTCTTCTGTGGAGAATGAGATATTCAATCAGGGTTGCCCCTCACCGAGAAGCTGAACCATTTTTGACAATTTCCCCATATGTTTAATGGACAACAATGAGCTTTTGTCACATTCTTAGTCATGTGATTTCCACTCTTACCATATTCTGTCATATTTCTCACAAAAGGACAAAGTTTTCAAAAGAAAAAGACATTACCTTAAGTACATTGCTGTACTCAAGGCAGTTCAAAACCGAGAGTGAAGAGAAAACATACAATAAAAGTCCAGTCCTAGAACAATTCAGTCAAATGTCATAATAACGTAAAGCTAGAGTCAGGAAAATTAATCAACGAACTTCTGTCATTGTTGTTAAAATCAAGTACTGTTACAGGATAATATCTACTAAATATTGTGACGGTTGATACTATTTTAGGATTCATTTGGTTGAAAGATCTCCCACTGAAGACAGCCAAGATTAAACTGGAACAGTTTTAGGAATATTTTATGGTTACAGTATTTTCTTTTCTTAACCTCATAATTGATAAAGCAATACTGCCAAACTTTCAGGAAAGGATGGTACCCATTTTAAACAAAAGAGATTTGTGCCGTTGACCTAGATATCTGTATAAGCATCAATCTAATTACTGATAATAACAGCCACTCAGTGGTTCTTTTCTCATATTTTCCAAATGTAGTAGCAATTTTAACATGTAGGGTTCATTCCATGAGACCATTTTACCAAATTACAACTGCCATATGATAGCTATTTGATACCAAAAAAGACTCTACAAATGGGCTGCGAATGAATTCTGTCTTGAACAATGCCCTAGCTGAGACACTCCTTAAAGAAATAGGTTCAGAGATCTATCTGTGAAGTTCCTAAACCATAAAAGTTTCTAAGGCCCGTTATAAACGGGTGTAAAGTATGTACCCAGTACGTACTAGGGTTAGGAAGGGCCGTGCTTTACGCATGCCCCTAACCCTAGTACGTACTGGGTACGTACAAAATGACAGCACCTGTTCTACACAGGTGCTGCCATTTTGACATCACGGTCGCGTAGCATCCGGACGTCACGTGGCGGAAGTGATGCCGCGAGTGTGCGACTAGCACCTCGCGGCGACACTTCCGGGGCGCAAAAAGAAGCGCCATTTTCTAGCTTCTTTTTTGCTGCGTCCGGGAACCGCACGGTTTGGCCACTGCAATTCCCAGATGCAGCAACCGGCAGCGCCAGCAGACCACTGCTTTCAGGCGGTCTGTAACGCACCTATATTCTTTTGAGAGTAGGAGCATGACTGACAATGAAAAGGTCTGTGCAAAACTTAAAGGTCTCTGCTTTGAAAGAACGGAGGCAGTACTTAAACACACAGGAGAGCTATGCACACAACTACCCAAACACAGAGCTTTGGATGGGGGCTTATATTAATTCATAAGGAGTATGAAAACTTGTTATTGCCTGTAAATGGTAATTCTGACATCCATCTATTATAATATCTAACACAGACCCATTCAATTTAACTATTTTTCAGATTACCATTAAATAAAGGAATGACAGGCTGCTGAACCCAGAAATTGATTTCTTTTAACTCTAAAAATTAATTAACATGTGACTATCTAAATACAGGAGACAATTTTAATAAAGAAGGCACTCCAGATGGTATAAGGTAGGTAATTATGAATTCAGAATATTCTTCACTACAATTGCAGTAGTATGCCAAGATATAGGCTGACAATTTGGGGAATTTGTAGATGAGATGTACAATCAGCCCAGAGGCATAATATTCAGATAAGCTATTGTCTCAAGGAATGCATAATGACAATTGGAAAGAAGAAACACAGCTCCACATTAATTGCTGACAGTTTAGAAACTGCCATTTTAAAGGATTTTATTACATTTGTTTTGACTTGTTGACCCTTGTTTCATGAAGAATATTTAAAGACATGGGGAACCAGGAGGACACCACTCAGATTTGTGCAGCACTGGTGTCTAATTTCCCTTAGACTGATTAATAAATCCTTTCCACTATCATTTTGTTGGCACTATGATTCTCTGAAAGACTCCTCCTCAGTCATATGATTTGCATGATTTCCCTCACATCGTAAAGACATTTTATATGAAATTACCCATTTAGAAACAGATTAGGTCACTTCCCCTCTTTTCCCCTCTGCTAGTAAAAGGAAAATGATACGTATTTACTCGTTTTGCTAGATAGTTTGCTGAGATTGGTAGTTCAAGACAGGGAACGGAGTGGAGGAATGAACTAACTAACTTTACTAATATGTCAGAGTTCTCATAAGCTTTGGGATGGGAGAGGAACCACATATGGGCACCTGCCGTTCTGCACTATATAACCTTTTAGAGTCCTTCTTCCACAGTCCACACCTATGCTGTTCAACGCAGTCCAGAGGCCCTGTATAGCCTGCCATGTGGAATTGGACTGCTAGCCATGGGATGATCTGGGTAGAAATTAGTTGTTTTGAGCCCCAATTCTACCATTGGCCTGAGAGGGGAGATGCTGGACCCCATCAGTGATAAAGCTAGAATGAAGTGAACTGCTTTATACCATTTGCTGCATCACTTACCATCAATAAAACAGTGTAACAGTAATGACTGTCAGCAATCATTGTCCAAAGGAATGGATATGTATACGGTTGACATATGTTCTAGAAAAACAGGAATATCTCAGACTGGGGGTGGTGGTGATGGTAGTGGTAGTGGTGGTCTAAAAATGTCACAGCTGGCTGGGCATGTTTGAAGCAGCTGATCCTGGATTCTCCCTTTGTTCTAAGCTGCAATATGTCAGACACCTCAGTCTCCAGTCTTCGCACAGAAACTTGCACCTGCGCAAGGCTCCATCTCTCTCCTTCCCTCCTTTTATTCTTCTCTCTGCATTGACACAGAGCAACACAATGAAAAGAAAAGCCAGGTGATGATAGCCTTATAAAGATCAGAAGCCCTTTGTCCACTCCAGGCAGAGACAGTACAAGGGCTGGTTGGTAGAGGAAAAGGCAGCCAGGAATTGCCTGCAGGAATCATAGCTTTAAATCTCTCTTTTGTCATCTTGCCTCTATTCCTTTCGGATTCTCTTTCTTCCTCAGAGACAGAGAGAGAGGTTTTTTTTTTAAAAAATAAAAAATAAAGGCAGGTTTTGTTTTGGGTGAAGCTCAGCTGAGACAGGAGGGTTGTGTAAGGGGAGGAGGGGGAAGAAGGAATAAAAAAGAGGGAAAAAAAGAGGTGTAAGTACAGCAAGTCTTCAAATGCCTGCATATTAATAAAATGTTAATAAAAGGTTTCTTCTGTTAAATATCATATACTGTTAATTACTCCTGCTGCCCACCCGGACCGGAGACCCCTCCCAAAGCCTGGAGACTCTCCCCAAGGCCCGTGGAAATGGCTGCATGGGCTGAGAAAGCAGCTGCGTGGCTGAGAAAAACAACCATGCAGCCAGGGAAGTACTGTAGTTGCCCGCAGCCTGGCTGGGCCAGAGACCACCCTCAAGGCCTGTGGAAATGGCTGCCTATGCACAGCTGGAGGAAATGGCCGTGTGAACTGTGGAAATGGATGTGCATCTGGGGAAAAAGCCGCCCATGGCCTTCCCAGCCTGGAGACCCCCAGAGGCCTGGAAACTCCCCTGAGGCTCAGAGACCCCCGAGGCCCGTGGAAACAGCTGCATGGGCCGGGAAAAATGGCCATGTGGCAGGGAAACAGCTATCCACTGCCTGCTTGGGTGGGAGAGCCCCCTGAGGCCTAGAACAGCACCCATGCGGGCCCAAGGAGTGCCTGCCCAGGGCAGGGGTCTGACAGGGTGCAACTCTCCATTTTTGTGATGTCACCACCCTTCTGGGGTGTCACCCAGGGGGCCTGTACCCCCTGCACCCCTCCAGTGATGCTACTGGACTCCGGAGCTCTGAAATAGTGCAAAAAAGTTGGGGGGGGGGAATTAAAAAGGGAGGGAGAGAAGAGAAAGGGGGAGAAGGGGATAGTGAGACCACGTGGCTGGCAATCATGCTACTGCTATCGGAATGGCTTTTTGCACCTGCGGATTAGCATGACTGGTATTTAATTCACAGGTTTCCCCTGTGTGATCAGTGTTGCAGATGCCATTTCCTTCCTATGAGAATCGTGGCTTAAAAACTGTGTGTGATAAAGCCTGTAGTCTTTTATGAATAGAAGAGAGGAAAAAATTGGCCCACAATTTATCTCTGGTTATCAAATCGAAAGCTGATTTCAAATCTATAAAGGCAACATATAGATTGTTACTCAGTGATCATGTGCATTTCACAGGTAAGTTTCATAGGGGCAATCAATGGTGAAGAGGTGACTTGCCCTTTCTAAAACAGGCTCAGGTATGCTTTGGAGCCTTTCCAGATTTGATCTGAGAAATTAATGTCTTTTTTCAACTGGAGTCACAGAAGCCCAATGGGCAGAGTCTGAGAGATGTAGAGGCTTCATAAGGCCCTGCTTTCCACATTCCCTAAAGAGTAGAGAAATAAGATTCCCAAACAAGGGCAGGTATATAACATTGAACTGAACCTGCAGGGTTGCCTAACATGCCTGTAAATATTCAGCAAAACAGCTTAGTATTTTTTTGCAAGCAAGAATTTGTCAAAATACTCCTATGCACAGCTTCTTTATTCTTCTGGGCAATGAGGGCTTTATAGTGTCTTTTGATATAATATGACTGAGGCAAGGTTCTAGAATTATCTCTTCTATACTGACAAAACATTGTCTTTAAGCATTTCTCCCCTCAAAACTTTCATTGTCAAACCAAATTAACACACTCTCATGTCTAACTTTTCTAGACCTCATCTCAGTGCTCTGCAATGATATAACCAAAGCAGAAAGTTGGGTATAGTTTTCCAGTCCAACTTGTACATCATGGGCTTCAATATTAGCATTCTTAAACTTCATGCCCATCTGAGGAAGTAAACTGAAGTCTATGAAAGCTCATGCTGTCCACTTCTTTCTTTAACTGAAAGGTCTCAAAGGTGCTGCAAGATCTCTCTACATATTGATTTCACAGACTAACACGACTATATCTTTGAATTCAACTAAGAACCTGTTAATGAACTGTGAAGATGTGTAATGGGACACCAACAAGTGTGCGGATGTGCTCTACCAATGCACATTGGCACTTCTTAGCCGATGTCCTATTATTCATTGGTTACTTTGCAGCTCCCTTCATCTTTCACCACTGCTAACTTCCCCCCAATTTCCCTCATTTATTTGGCCCTTAACATCTTATTCTTTAATTTAGGAATTCCTGACATAACAATTTCTCTTTTCCCTCCCAATTATAAAAATTATAAACAAAAATTATAACTTCCTTTGATATTTCTTTTTAAATAAGCCATTTAGTTATAACTGACTTTGTGGGCTTTTGACAACAAGCTTTTCAGCATCTCCAGTGGCTCCCCATCACCGCTTAGAGAGGGGGAAAACATCTAGTTCTCTTTTGAAAGCATGCTAAATCTATCAGACAAATAACTCTGAAAATCATGACCCCATAAGGTGCTTGATTGTAAGCCAAGATTTATTGATGTTTCTAAATTGTGCTTGTGGATTTTCCAATTTCTTTATGTTGAAACCTCAGGGCTTTTCGAATATTACTTTTTATTGCAAAATGAAGCTGTTTCTTTCCTTTTTTATTTAAAGGATAAAAGCTCTGGGTTATTTCTTTGTCTTCGGTTTTAAAAACCAACCTCCACTAGTTAAGGAATAATTTTGTGAAATGAATGTTTTAAAAGAATGATTAGTTTAATACATAGTATGACACGACAAGCCAAGGTCAATTATGATAGCCTTATGGTCACTGTAACATTACCTCCCTCACTTCCTTGGAGTGCATAACCTCTGTTATATAAAGCATTTGTATCTTAGGAAACAACATTCTCCTGCATCATTTCCTCTAATAGTAAAATCAGGGCAAATTCATACAGGTGTCTTTTTTATTGCATCTGTTAGTGTTATTATTATTCACTAAGATCTCACATCACAGATGTAGTTCCAAATGTGTAACTACATCTTATCCCTCAGCCCAAATCCCCAAACCTATCATAACATCCAGCAGTTGCATTGAGCACTTGAGGTCTGTTGATGATCATTCTGTTGTTCTGTTGATGAACAGAATGACAGTTCCAATAGTATGTGGTAAGGAGCTGTGACAGGAGTCCTGCTTCATACCATCACATTACAGATCACTAAAGAGATGGGGCTGGAAATGTCATCCTGCTGTGACCTGATTGGCATTAAAACAGACCTCTGTTGCTTGGTGTAGTTGCTGCTATTAAGGTAGTCTGGGTGGGGAGCTTTGACAATTATGGCAATAGTGATACAATCATGAATACAGATAATGAGGTGAATATGGAGCAGTTACAGAACTGTAACTCTATGGAACTTATTGCACACACTTTTGCCCCCGATCTGGGCACAGGAAGGGGATACGTGTGGCCGAGTAAATACACATTTTATCACATGCCATACTGTCCCCAAGGCATCACCATGCCATTGCCCAGCCCTAAGCTGTCCCTGATCAGGGCTCAGCCGTGTGATTTTGCTCAGACGGAAAGCTTCTGTCTTTCAAAATTCATGTGCCTGAGCCCTGATCAGGGACGGTTTAGTACCAGGGAATGGCATGGGGACGCCTTGAGGACAGTATGGCATGTGATAAAATGCATTTTCACTCGGCCATGTGCATCCCCTGCCCGTACCCAGATTGGAGGCAGAAGTGTGTATGATGAGCTCCTATGTTATAAACCTGTAACTGCAATGAAAGATTCCAACTTATATTGCTATTTTCATTTTTATCTCATTCCCCTCCAAATTGAAATCATGATGTCTTACAAATTATTAAAACAGTACCAAAACATTAATAAAAATACATTCACAAAAGTTATTTTAAAAGAATTAAACAATCTATAGAGTTAAAACCATGTAAAATTCATTAAGAGATAGAATATAAAATGTCCTCCAATACCTCACCTTTAAAAATCCCTCACAGTCAGTTCATAAAAGTCTAATGGAGTAGGAATGGCTTCATATCTCAGCAGAAAGAGATCAAGGAAGGAGCCATCCTGGCCTCTCTAGGGAGGGAGCTTCAGACTCTGGGTGCAAACACTGAGCAGGCTCTCTTGCTTGATCTCACCAAACAAACCTGAGAAGGTGGTAGGACAGAGGGAAGAGCCTCTCCCAAATACCTTTGAACTCAAACAGCTTCATATAGGAACATACAGTGCTCCTTTCTATCCAAAATATAATTTTTTATTAATTGCAATCCATGATACTTCAGGTTGCCTGTTTTTATAATTTCTGTATAAGATAGCCAGCATGGTGATTTATGATCCATCATCTCACAGACTGATCTATTAACATCTGCCTTGCGTTGAAGGTAACACAGGGAAACCCAAAATTAAGAAACTGATATGTTAGGTATGCAAAAGCCTAGAAATCTGTAATTTTAAAGAAAAGGGCATCAAAATGGACAAAGGCCTTTTAGCTCAGGTGATATGCCAAATGTTAATTGTGAGGAATAAAACAATCAGGGAACAGAATATCTGTGTGGTTGAGAATTGGTCTCCTGAAGCCTCTCATAGCTCATGGTAAGCATTCTGAAGCAGAGATATTAGGGTTGTAGGAGTTATAAACTATGAAGTCAACAACATTTGTATTCTCTTTGTGTCATCCAGGGGCATATGTTAGCAAGTGGATTGGTTTGTTGGTATGGAACAAGACAACTGTCTGCATTTTTGGATTCTCATTGAGATCATCGCTGCCATGAGGAATGCCTATTCATCACAATTTATCATTACGCCACTGGTTGGGAGATCTATTCCTTTAAACTCTGATCTCCAGCTGCTATCGTCTAGCAGAAAACTTTCCATCTTCTAGCACAGGGGGAAAGATAGGATTACAAGGCTGGCTCAGTTGAGAGACCAGCTATATTTGGTTCCTCTTTTCAAACTGTAATTTCTTACCTGTTCTCCACCAGACTGCTGCAGGATTCAGTCTGTTTGAAAGACTAGATTCCGTATGAATTGTCCTCTCCTCAGTTTGTTTTTCATTCAAGCTGCTTATCTGTATAGCTTTCTCATTTCAAGAACTTGTGCTTGAGCTTGCTTCCCCTTGCTATCCTTTTGTGTGTGTGTTTGTGTAAGGCACTAGATCCCGTTTGATCTTGGAAGCTAAGCAGGCTCAGCCTTGCTTATTACCTAGAATTGGCAAACCACCTTTGAGTATGCCTTGCCTAAGAAAACCCTATGAAAGCAATGGGGTCACGATAAGTTAACAAGTGACTTGAAGGCACTTACACACACACTTAGATTACATGACCATGTCAGGGACCAGCTTGTTTGCTATTAACCTTATGTAAGCCAGCCTGGGAGCCCTTTTGACTGTACAGAAAGCTAAAAATGCTTCAAGCTTAAATAAATCGATGGCGTTTTAAACTCCTTTGTTTTGTGTCAAGATGACTAGTCTGACTTAATAAAGCATAAAGTTTATCACACGGGCCCTAAAACGGGCCCATTGTGTTACAAAACTTGTACACGCACGGAATGGGATGGGGCTAAGAACCCCATTTTACTGCATGAGGGAACGCCACCACTGCCGATGGGCGTTCCAATTGCGTCCTCCCTCTGTCCCAGAGGGCGCGATTTCTGAGAACTGTTCTAAAGGATTCTCACAAATCACGCCCTCTGGAACAGAGGGAGGATGCAATTGGAACACCCAGCAGCAGTGGCGGCATTCCCTCATGCAGTAAAATAGGGTTCTTAGCCCCATCCCGTTCCATGTGCACCCGAGTGTGCACACGTTTTGTAACACAACAGGCCCATTTTAGGGCCCGTGCGATAAACTTCCATGTTTTAAATCCTTCATTGAGCTCACAGAGGTAACTGCTACAGTCAGCCCTCAGTATCCATAGATTCTGCATCCACAAATTTAACCACCTATGGCTTGAATTTTTTTTTTAATTCCAAAATTTGATTTTGCCATTTGCCATAAGGGAAATCATTTTACTATGCCATAATATATTATGTATTACTTGAGTATTCATTGATTTTGATATCTATGGCAGGTGTGTATGTGTGTTGGAACTAAGAGTGTGTGACTTGCCCAATGTCACCCAGTGAGTTTCCATGGTTGAGCAGGGAATCGAACTGTCATCTCCAAAGTCATAGTCCAATGCTCAAGCTACTACACCAAGCTAGCTCAATTATATTTTGTAGTACTGCTACAGTATTCAGACCACAGGTGAGACCAAAGTTTTATCTTCATAATGCTCTCCTTCCTCCTATCTTTTCCTGAAATCTATCTGCTACCAGCCTAGCTAGCTATTTTCAGTTAGGACATCCACACATCATCATTTTAAAGTGGGTTAGAAGGGCTTCATATGTGCAATTACAGTACATTGTGTTGTGCACCAACATCTGGATTGTGAGACTACTCTAGTAATGTTCTTCTGGTACAAAATAGAGAATCCCTGATAATGAAAAGAATCTGTTTTGTTAAAAGGGGGTGTTTTCTTTTGGTTTGATACTAAAGAATTCTTGAGAATTCTGAGATAAGTAGGTTTCTCAGAAGTGAGCTGAATGACCCAGCATTCAATCTCTTTCTTCATACAAGTCTTTCTAAAGGTGAAATTCTAGTCTCACAAAATAAGTTTTTTACCTTTTACATTCTTTTGATGAGGCAGAGCCTAATAAAAAATGCATTATGCCCAGTAAATTGCGATGTAATAAACTAGTTCCAGAATATATGAAGAATCCATTTTAACTTCTGTAGAAGGTCATGTGCTAAAATATCAATCTTAGGACATAAATATAATCCACTGAAATAAAACACTGTATCTTCAGTTAAGTTTTTTTTTTAAATTGCTAACATTATCAACCACAAAATTAATTTCAGTCTTCTGTATTCAGTGAGGTAAATTGTCAAGTCAGCCACTTTCTTCAGATAAACATGTGGGGGCTAGGTTTATAAAAGGTAATGAACAGCAGGTGATATGCAGACAAAGAACCTGAAATGTGTGGAATTTCTTTTTTCTGCCTTTCATATCTTATAAGAAAGAGAATATAGAAGTCAAAGGCTTTCAAGGCCGGCATCCATAGTTTTTTGTGGTTTTTCCGGACTATGTGGTCATGTTCTAGAAGAGTTTATTCCTGACATTTCACCGGCATTTGTGGCTGGCATCTTCAGAAGATGCCAGCCACAGATGCCAGGGAAACGTCAGGAATAAACTCTTCTAGAACATGGCTACATAGCCTGGAAAACCCCCAAAAAACTAAGAATATAGACGCTTAACTGCTTAAAATCTTCTTTATGGTTCAACCGAGCATACCTCAGTGAACATAAGTTGCAACCAGTGGTACTGAAATAATACAATGGATATTTTGAAGCAACACAAATATTTTATTTGGAGTAAACAATCAGTGGTAAATTAAGAGTCTGCTAAATGCCCATTCCAGAAATTTGACACAAACTTCCAACCACTGTTGACAAAATCATATCCTCCAGGTCCCATCATCCTTCACTGCCAGAGCTAATACTGACTGAGTTGAAGTATAAAATCAAAAGGGCTGCCCTTTGACCAACTCTAGCTTATACTATAATAAACTTGAATGTTCCAGTGATCCAAATCTCCAAATCACAGTGGATAAAATAGGACACAGAGTCCTCTAGAAGTCACTGGATTGTAGCTCCTATCATACCTCACCATTAGCTACGTTGACTCAGAATTACATCTGAAGGGTCACACATTCTCACACCACTGTATTAGTATGTGCTTTTCATTGTTTCAGTATCATCATTCCAGATATGGGAAGTGCCACATAAATTAAATAAAATGTAATTACTTGAATAATTTGTGTTTGTGTTCTGGAACTGGCTGTCAACCAGCCAAGGATCTGGAGGAAGAACCGGTTGCTCTGCTCATGTGAACAAGAAAAATGTGCACACACTCCTAGTGTATGCCTAGGTTGTGTGATATACCATGTCCACATTCATGGCATATGAGATAAAGAAGACAAAGAAATGCAAACAATAAGCTTACTGAAATGCCCTTCTCTCATCATTACTGACAGTTGATAAGCCATGCTCAACAGTTGGAAATAAACTAGCCAGATGTTGGTAGACAGTGAACAAATTCAAAGGATGATTATTTTGAGATATGCTGTGCATGGATATACTCAAGAGAACAACACAAGATTTCAGTATTATATGATTTTTTTTTCTTTTGAAAGCTAGCATGCTGATCTTTTAAGCAAGGTGAAAGCAAACTTTTTATACTATTTGGGATGGATTTAATTCTGTTTAGTTCCCACAGTTGCACTTAGTTGCTAATAAAATCAGTGGGACATAGATAATAACTAATACATTTCCCTTATTTTCAATGGAAGCTATGTTTAAAAGGGTTCAGCCCATTCTGTTTATTGTAGTATTCCTCAGGAATGTAATGCATAATATCAATGTTTATAGTTGTTAGTTATAGGAGAGTCAGTGTGCTGTAGTGGTTTCAGTATTAGATTACAGGAGACATGAGTTTGAATTCCTGCTTGGCCATGGGCAACCAATGAACATGGACACTCCCACCTCTACCTGAGCGACCCCCCAGCACTGCAGCATTACCCTGTGCATGTCTGATCATTAAAGGATTGTTTCAGATGGCATCAGTGTATTGACACTTGGGTGCTAAAAATCATTAAGTTTTCTATACCAGTTTATCCATTCCTTGGGAAGATCATCAAAGCTTTTGGGTAGACAACACTGTTGCTGGGCCCCTGGCTGCTCCTACTGGGGTTTTGCTGGGCTGAGGTTCCATGACAAAGTTACACAGACGCAGAAGGATGCTCGGTGCTCTTTAATGAAACTTATAACAACAGGTTGAGAAACGAAACTGAAACTGGTTACTTCACCATCAACTAGTCTTCAAGGTCACTACTGGGTAAGGGCATTTCCACCTCAGGCCCTTCAGTCTTGGTAGGCCTCTCTCTCCCGCCACGACTTGTAGGCCAACACCTTCCTCAGATGTCCCACAACAGCCTGGGCCCTGGGTTGATAACTGGTCTGGCCTGGAATGGCTCCCCGTCATCTTCCAACGCCAAGGGGTGTACTTGAGTGGTGAAGAAGCCGTCTACCGGGGTGTCCCAGTCACCACCTCTAGGACCTCCCTCTCTGCAGCCCCGCAGGTGTCGTCTGTTGACTTCGGCTGCCCACACGTCCCGACCTCTCACCGCCACTTCCCCTTTGTATCCCATCTCTCCCTTCACGCTCAGCGTCCACTTCTTCTCCTCCCTCCCCCGGGAACTCTCTTCCGCCTCTTTTATAGACTCTGCCTGCCCTGCCTCCCCTGGCCCTGCCCTTCCACCAGCTGTTCCTCCTTGGGCCATCGCTGGCTCTTCTTCCTTGATGTCCTCCTGGTCCCCCAGCACATCATCTCTCACAGCGGGACCCCAACCCGATTACTCCCCTCCTTCTGCCCTCTGACAAACACATACCATGAGGGCAGGATTTTGAGTATAAAACTCTCTGCCCAACCCCAATTATTTTTGTTCACTTTTCCAGTGTACCCTCATATGCTGTCCAAGTCTTCAGCGGACCTCTCTCTCCTAGATTGGTAAATACACGGCTTATTAACCATTAATCTTCCATTATCCAACCTTTCAAATCTTCCTTTCTGTATCATGGTGTGAATTTTGAGATGGAATTAATCCTTGTTGATGGGGTGGTGGTGGTATTTTGTATTTTGTATATGTACTTTATGTTACCTTTGCATTGTATGTTTGTGTGCTTCTTCGCACATTTCCTAAATAAAACATCTTATTTATTTCAAACTAGTCTTTCCTTGCCATGAGTACTGGTATAAAAAGGTGTAAAAGGATCCTAGTTAAATTACCCACCTCTTGCATGCCTCCTTTTGGGCTAATTAATTCCCCAACATTCAAAGGACACACTGACATGGCTGGCAGGGGCCTCAGTCCCTCAACCTTTTGGGTAACAGAGTCTGCTCGACAAGGACCCACTTGGGGTGGATGGTGGCATCACCACGATGGATATTGTCAAACTGCTCAAAATAGGGCATGTGTCATGGCCAGCCAAGATCAGCTCACGGAGGATGAGGAGGAGGATGAGTCTCCTCCAGAGAAAGGGCTGATTGAGGCAACGCCAGGTGCTGTTCCTGCCCTGCCAGGTCCCAGCTGTGAGCCTCCAGCTCCAGAGGAGGAGGTTCAACCAGGTTCTAGTGCCGAAGAGAGGCCTCTTATGGTACCACAGCCTAGTGGGGACTCTGGGGACGAAGCTTGCATGCAGGTGCCTTCTTTCAAAGAGAGAAGAGCCAAGAGTGCTTGCAGGCGCAGATCACAGAGAATTGCCGAGAGGCAATTAGCCAACCAGCCTCAGGTGGCACGAGGGAGAGTTTCCCTTACTTAAGTGGGAGAGAGACTAATGCTGGTTGCTAGAGTTTATTGCATGATCTCTCGGCGTGATTGCTGCTAGCACTAGCTCCTAGTATCTGGATTCTTTGTTACCTTGACCTCGGACCAGACTTCGTTATCTCTTGGCTGTTTTGACCTTGGACTGTTTGACCAACGTTGTTTTTTGGTATCCTGACTTCGGCTTGACTCTCGGAACGTTTGGACTTCTGGAATTCTGAACTTGGCTTGTTTTCTCGGACTGCTCTCAGACTGATTCCTTGCAAGGTCTGCTTTACTTTCACTTCCACCGTGCTTAGGCTCTGTTATCGGCTACTGTCAAGTGTCTGCTGGCAGCATTCCCGGACAGCATGGTGGCTGTGCCATTGCCACAGCATGCATTGTGGTCACACACATCTCGGTATTTCTGTTGGAGGGCTTTGTTTTTCATCCTGTACTCTTCCATTGTCCTTTTGTGTACCATGGCCCTCTTTGGTCAGAAGCCCCCTCAAATGCATCAATGCTCTGGTATGATGCACAGAGTCACCTCTGGGCAGTGTGTTTCCCCTAAATGGCAGTGAGGCTGAGGGTTTCCAGGCTATTCTAGGAGACTCCTCTGCCTCCTTTCCCACAGCTCACCAGGGCTTTGGACATTGTATTGAGTGAAAGAATGCATAGCTAATAATGATATTAATATGCTCTTTTGTGAACAACTGCTGCTTACGCAAAGGAAATTGTGACAAAGGGATTGTTGGAAAGTGAAATTGATAGGATGGAGGATGGATGCATGGAGGAAGGATGGAGGCATTTTCTGTTGTTGTCCCAGGAATTCTCCTAGCATCTTCCGCCCATCCTCTCATGCTCCTTCTCTCAGCCCCATATTGGAGTGCAGTCCACCCACATGGGTGAATATCAGGAGTAAATTCCCACTTTTTTCTCTGGATAAAAGCTCTGAGATACTAGAAAGGTACAGATTCAACATGAACTATCCCATATGTCATCTAGACATCTTGCAGTGAAGAAGAGGTGAGACTGTCCTAAGGCTGGATTTTGAGAAAGATCATATTATTTTAGTCATTCTTTGTTAAATATTGTAGTATTTCTCAGCTTCAGGGGAAGGCAGTGGTAAACTTCCTCTGAACAAATCTTTCAGTTTAGGATCATCATAAGTCAGAAATGACTTGAAGGCACACAACAACAAAGCATATATTTTTTAAATTTCTTGTGTGTGTTTCTTGATATCTTGTTTTATTATTATTTGTTTTCTGTTTCTTATTCAAATTTTAGTGTATGTAGAATTTTAATAAAATAATTTTTATTTTTTAAAAAGGAAATGCTTTGAAAGCATACATGTTTTAAGCATCACAAAATGTTCTGATTCTAAATGGTGTGTTCTGGGTTAGTTATTTTAACTATATATTATGTAGATCAGAATCAGTACACTAGTTTACTCCTTGACCAATATCTGACCCATAACAGCTGCCAGAAAGAACTTGATGGGACAGGAAATTGTTTTGGTTTTACTCCCATTAGTTACTGGATTTAATGTGAGGCCTCCACCCCCATCCAGTAGGTATTGCATCAATACTGTCATGAAATTGGTGCTTCCAGTTTGATTTTAAGTGGGTTTAATAATCTGTGAAACTATTTCTGAATTTCTAAAACCCTGGATATAAAAAGCTTTTCATCTGTCATAACAATGTCCTAACACTGCTGATAGTGACAGAACACTCACATTATTTGCTAATTTTTTGTTTACAAAACATCTGGCATATAAATAGAAGGCTCTTTGAAGCATGAGTGGAACTTCAGAGAGTTCATGTGACATCTTTCACAAAGCACACACAATTTCTGCAGATGAATAATGATCAAGCTATGCACTTGTAATTACTGTTTATCTAGCGAGACTTGGTTATTGATGAGGATAAGGCTGTTTTCATTACATTTCTCCATAATCCCTCTGGTACAAAAACAGTACGGGCTTATTTAAATACACACATACACTATATAGTGTTTCTTGGTTGATTAAGAACAGCTCCCCCTCACATCAAATCTATTAACACTTGAGTGGATTTTTAAAGCTTTACATCTCACCAGGTGAAATGGTGACACACTACACACACAACTTATAAATACATTACCAAGCTTTCACAGAGACAAGAGCTATCAGATCATAATAAAGCAGATTTGGTTTTCAGCAAAGTAAACAATACTTCTAACAAAGTCAAACAGAACAAGGTACAGCATATCATAAGTCCCTCATCATAAGTCTCTGCCATGTCTAGAATTTCTAAAGAACACAGGCATGCAACTTAGAGGGCTCTCATAATATCAGCAGGGAGAAACATGCAGCCTGATCCAAAAAAATTATTTCTCAGAGGTCAGAGCCAATTTTATTACACCAGTAGGCTTGTGAAGAGTTAAGCCTTGGCAGGAACAGCACACTCATCAGTGATATTAGTCCTTTTCAAAATTATAACAAAACCAGAGTGGGAACAGAGTGCTGTGGGACAGGGGAGAAAGAGAGAAACAGTGACAGGGTTTGTTCATTCTCTTTATACCCTGCCTTTTTTTTGGCCAATTGACCTAACTCACCTTAGAAAATTTAAAATAAAGTGTAGCTAAAAATAATACTACAGTATCACAAAAATTTAAAAATTAAACCTCAGTTCTATTGGAAACACATAGTTAAAGCAGCTTAAAATACAGGTTAAAATGTACTTAAAACACAAAACATATAAAATTAAAACAAAGGCCCGTTACAAACGGGCCTTTAAGTACGGACTCAGTCCATACTAGGGTTAGGAAGGGGCGGTGCTTCCGCACCCCCCTAACCCTAGTACGGACTGAGTCCGTACAAAATGGCAGCGCCCCTTCCACATGGGGGCCACCATGACGATGTCATGACCGTGCCGCCTCTATACAGGGCGGTGTGGATGTGACATCGTCGCTCTGCGCGAGGGCGCTTAATGCACCCTTTGCGCGGAGCAGGAAGAAGCTCCGTTTTGGAGCTCCTTCCTGGTTTGCATCACTGGTTTGCGTCGCTGGGCGCAGCCTTCAGACTGC
The DNA here is from genome assembly GCF_019175285.1 of Sceloporus undulatus. Classification (NCBI taxonomy): domain Eukaryota; kingdom Metazoa; phylum Chordata; class Lepidosauria; order Squamata; family Phrynosomatidae; genus Sceloporus; species Sceloporus undulatus. The sequence goes on along the minus strand of NC_056524.1, from coordinate 196,096,518 downwards.
TGCGCCCAGCAACGCAAGGGAGAAAGGGGCCAAGCGGCCCCTTTCTCCTCCTCCCCGCCGCCGCGGGGTGTCCTTGGGGCTTGAAGCCCCAAGGACACCCCTTTCCAGGCTGCGGGGAAGCGGCCTTTTGCCGCTTCCCCGCGGCCCGGAAAGCAGCAGATCAGGGCCTCAGCGGCTGCCATTCTGGCCACTGAGGCCCCGATACACTGGGGAAAGGCGCGCCTACAGGCCGCCCCAAAGGGGCAGTCTGTAATGCACCAAAGATATTCACTTTGGGAGTTAGGGAGGGAGCTAACCAGACCTCCTGTGGGAGGGAATTCCACAGGCTGGGATCAGCCATGGAGAAGACTCTCTCCCATGTCCTCTGTGCCTGTGAAGGTGGTGGGAACAAGAGAAAGCTGTGCCCTGAAGATCCTGTACTGCAGCCACTCACTCTCAAACCATAAGTTTGCAAGTTCAATACCAATGAAAGGGCTCAAGCACGACTCAGGCTTGCATCCTTCCGAGGTCACTAAAATGAGTACCCAGTTTGTTGGAGGCAATTACCTTACACTTTGTAAATAGCTTAGAGAGTGCTTAAGTGCACTGATAAGCGGTATAGAAATGTACTTGCTATTGCTACTTGCTATTGCTATCCTAGAAGTCATGCAGGCTCGTGCAGAAAGATGTTGTCTGTCAGATGGCAACAAAGGAGGTTGGGGAAAAAAGGTACATTGTTGAACCTTGACTTAATGTGTGTGTGTGGGTGTGTGTGTGCATGCGTGCATGTACCTTCAAGTTGCCTGTTGACTTATGGAGATCCTATGAACTTCGTATGGTTTTCTTAAGCAAGGAGTACTCAGGGCTTGTTGAAACTGCTTTAAAAACCTTACAAAATCTGACCTCCCTCTGAATCTGGGATGATAAAGTCACACAGTGCATGTCCCTATCTTCCTCAGATTTGGGATAGCTTGCCTAATCTCAGGGTTTTTAAATTGCAGAGTTTTCTCCAGGGTTTGCCCTGAGAGGCACGTCCATTTTAATGCCCAGGCCAGTTCCCAGCCTGAACAGTAAAATTATTCCCTTCATCCTCAGCAGTACAGCCATTGGTAGCTTGCAGCTGTTTGCTTTTAAAGTCAAATGAGGCATGCAGACTACATGCTGAACATCTTGTTTGCTTGGAGTGATAGGAACACCAATGGAGCCCATGCTTCCATGGGAAGAGGAGGTAGAAACCTCACCTTGAGGTTGAGAACTGGCCCAGACATTAAAATGGTTTGAAAGGCAATAGTGATGGCAGTGGTAGTGGCAGCAGTGGCAGTGGAAGTGGTAGTGGGGATAGTGGTGAAGGAAGCAGCAGTGGCAGACCCAGGAAACTCTGCAAGGACAGTCAGGTAGTATAGACAGTCTACCCAATGTACCTGTGGAGAAAAGGTTGTGCAAGGTGCATATGGGGCAAGTGTGCCCCAAATGGCAGGTATCTGTTTGGACTTTCAACCCTAGTGTAGATTAGCTCTCAGAGAAGGTTTTGCCAGTTCCTTCTTCTGAAATATAGACTACAGTACTCTGTGCTCATTGGCAGTTTTCCATTCAAGTGCTAACCAGGGCTGACTATGCGTAGCTTCCAGAGTCAGATGGGATCTGGTGCCTTTAAAATATTTAGATTGTGACTTTGTGTAGCTCTGGGATATATACATTGCTTTGGATGTTCTGGATATATGTACACACACACACACACACACACACACACACACACAGAGCCTTCTGATGCTGAATCAGGCTCTTGGTTCCCTAGGCGAGTATTGTCAACTTTTACTGACAGCAATGGCTCCCCAAGTTGTCAGGGAAGATTCTTTCCCAGCCCTGCCTGGAGATCTCTTGTGTTGCCAATAGTCTTTGCCTAACCAGACTGAACCTTCCTTAGCCACCAAAATCAGAAAAAATGGCATGTATTCAGGGTTTTATGCCTGTAACTTATCCCTGTGAGTAAAAAGATAGTGGGAAATATTAGGCTTGGATTTGACTGAAAAAAGATTGGGGTTCTGTGACTGAATTTCTAAGAGAAATTGTCTATGAGAATCTAAAAGGTGCTGGTCCTGAGGGCTGTATGACAATTATGTCATTTGTTTTCCCCCATGATATTAATACCATTAACTTGCACCTTTAATCATAAGTATATACTAATGCCACATGATGGAAGAGTTACTGTACTGAACTACAACTCCCATAATGCCCTAGCCAACATGGCCAAAAGCACTGTATGTATGAGTCCAAACTTTGGCACTGGGTTTCTGGTTTACATTAATGACAATCTGATTTTCCTCCTAATAATATAATAATAATAATAATAATAATAATAATAATAATAATAAATTTTATTTATTTATATTTCCCGCCTCTCCCAATGGATCGAGGTGGGATTACAACCATAATTCAGCAATAACACCTAAATTGCATGCAATAAAACAATACATCACTCAAAAATATAGTTTAAAACAATAAAAACATCATCTAAAATGCACAATTACATCCAGAAGTGGGGTTTTTCTTAGGTTCTTTATAAAAGATCGGATGGGTAGGCTGGCCGGAAGAGATCCATCTTAAGTGCCTTCTTGAAGGCATCTAAGGTGGTAATAAGACGGATCTCTTCTGGCAAGTTGCCCCATATGCTCTATGGGAAGTTGATGTTAACCTGGTCTATATTCTAATAGATTCTTCCCAGATGTTCTGAGAGTGCAGGCAGATTATATAGCTGTGGAGACTCCAACAGAAGTCATATGGATGCAGTTCTATGCACTTTTCCTCTGAACCACACATACACACCTGAACTCTTTAAGTAGACATGAAAAATTCAATAGGTAGCTAGGGTTGCTGAGTTGGATATGGAGCAGGATTTCTGCACCTATCATCATGAACAGATCATGGAACAGGGCAAGGTACTGTAAGGCTCCATAGAGTGAGATGAACGTACCTGTCCTCCCTTACTTTACAAAACCCCAGCTTACAGTAGTCTTTTGCCGACATTACTGTTGCTTTATTGATGAAGGAAGGGTATGGTGTTGTGAAAGAGCTGGCAACAGCCACTCCTCCTGCCTCCACTGGTGAGGCAATAGCCATGTTGGGAGGTGATGGCTGTAGTTGAAAATTCAGGTTTGGAAGGTGTGGGAGGACAGGTACCTTCATGCTGCTAAATAAAGGGCAATTTATGATACTTTGTTCCACTTCTCAGTCTGTTAAGGATAAAGTTACAGCAACTCTGTTCTGTATCCAATCTGGCAATCCTACACGTCCTATTCAAACCAATGGCATAATTTATAGCAACTAATTAAAATTCAAATGATTTCACTGATACGACTAATTTTCACTGTATTGGAGCTAAAGTGTGAAAGGTACATGTAATCTTCCAGCATGCAGTTACACAGTGGTCACACACTGAAGTGACAGCCTGCTCCCAATGGAATGCCTGTAATGTCCTTACAGGTTTCTGCAGTAGCAATAGAAAAAGGCAGTGGAAAAGCCATGGAGCATAATATAACAAGAGAATAAATACTCCAGTCTATAGCACAAAAAATGAGCAGTAACCATAGGCTCCTCTTTTTTGCATGTCCTGAACATGGGTTATTACTGGTTATAAATAGTCTATAATGCAGAAGGCTAGTCTTCGATCATGGGCCTTTAAGTACTGAATGTCACTCATGCTGTTCATAATTATTCTCAAAAAGATTTTATTTGAACAGTGCTGGTCACAAAGAAAATTACATCAATAAAAATTATATAAGCATTGTGGAAGGGACAAATAGTCACAATAATTCTATTAAATTGTTTGTGACTTAGCATCAATGAATGATTCTTGGCAGCTCTACAATGTCTCCATTTGTCTTTGATGGTCATGCTTCACACAGTGCCAGCAACAGCTTTTCCACAGGATGCTAAATAGCAGTCTGCTTAGGAGTTTTAAAGCTAAATATCAGAGCTTACCATCATATTATGATATATCACCATTGGTTATAACTCTCAAAATCTATCAGAGATGTCCCAATGGGTCAAATGGTACTGAAGATGCAGATCTTATATTAGGCAGTTCTCCTTTGAAAGCAGCAGTGTAATTCAATTCATTATGTCAGGGTCTGGATATTTTTGGTTTCCAGGAGATTTACATGGAAGAAGTTGCTATATGATTGTGCACTGCAGTGTTAAACAATATTTTGTAATCTGAAAACATGCCAGATTGTTTGGCTGGATTTACTGTGAACAGATGCTGGCTTTCTTAATAGATAGAGACTAATTTTCCAGATCTTTGACCCTCTTTCTAGTTTGTGCCCACTGGAACAAAAAAGTTCATTTCTGATTTCATTGAACAGGATTCATATATAAGGAGAATCTTTCTCATGGTGCTTTTGGGTCTTTGTTGTTAACTTGAAGAAGTAAATAGACATTTCTGCTCATATTTGTCTGTTATACTAGCAGTTAGACGTGAACATAATAAGTGCAAGTGAATTAAACCACAATTGAAATGATGCATAGGCTAGTCAGGGAATTCAATTATAAAATATTGATTTTCAGTAACAACAGCGGAATGCAACAGCTTTCACACATAAACCTTGGCTTGATTAGCAGCAAAGTGGACTGATTAAAGACCTTTGCTGTGGTGGATGATGCAGTACAAAAATGACTTTATAATGCTGGGCATCAGGCATTTCAGTAAGAATGTAGGTTCTCTGCTGATGAAACTGAAGAAGAAGGTGTGTGTGTATGTGGAAGCAGGACATTATTTTTGCTTGTTTCTCTGCCATGGATGAAAAGAAATTCATGTCACTTCAGAGCTACAACTAGAAGATCCCTTTGCTTATAAAAGTGTAGAAATGGGAACTGATTTTCTTTCAGCGTGTTAATAATAATAATAATAATAATAATAATAATAATAATATTCCTTTTCTCCCAAAAAGAAAAGACAATAAGGCTAGGGAGGGTAGAGGGAATAGAGAAAGAGGAAAACTGCATGCCAGATGGATAGACTCAGTTAGCTACATCAAAGGTATGAACTTGTAGGACCTTAACAGACCAGTTGAGGACACGGGGAACTTGGAGATGTTTCATCCATAGGGTTGCCATGAGTTGAGGTCAACTCAAGGGCAATAACAATAGCAAGAGTACATTTGGATGGATTTTAGAATACAGAATATGAATACCTAAGGCTTTTCAATGACTCATTTGAAAGTAATCGACATCCAGATGGAAGGCTTGGGAAATTCGAGAGGAGAAAATTTCCAGCTTACTAATTTTTATAAGGTTCTAATTGTCTGGACATATTGGTCAGCCTGGGACAGTGCCAGCTTGGAACAGAATAGCTTGATGTCTTCTAATTACTTTATGCCAGGATGTTAAAAACTATCTCCTCCTGTCTTGCTGTGCTGTGATTTCAAAAGCCTGCCTCCCTCCTTCTTGGTAAGGCCATAAATCAAATCCAGGACAGATGAGGCAAAAGTGTCCAAAAAACAAAAAAAACAAACAAAAAAAAAAAAACAAGACACCCACTTGGATTGCAATTCAAATTAAATGGAAAGAGAAAGTGTAGTAAACAAAATAGCCATTGCATGCAGTTCTCAGCTATAAATTAGAAATGACAAGGCTAGAATATTTGTTACCCACCTGTGGTTTCAGGAAGGGCTAAATGCATAAGTTGTCATGGACATTTTAAAAATCATTTCTCTGAAACAGGAGCAAGCAGTGAGGAGCTCTTGGGTAGTAAAAGATTCCAAATCATTATCAAATTCCTATCAGATGTTCTATGCATCTTTCCATGTATCACTCCCTTAAGAAACAAATAAATTAAAAGATTGTATCTGAGGTTTCCCACACCTTCTGAAAAACAGGAGAAATGACACTATTTTAATTCTGCCTTAGGAACTGTAAGCAATGTGACATTCTACTGGCTAGTTCTAGAGTGAGCAAAATTTAACCTGAAATTAAAATTAATGATGTAATTTAAAATAGGTGCCAGTTGAGCTACGTCAGAAACCTACTTTTTTCCCTTCAGAATTTTCTTTTCTTAGAATAGACTCAAAGGAATTATCTAACGCCTGTTATCTTTTATAACTTTCATCTTTTCTAACACAATCAGGGCCATCCCAAGGCATACTGTTGCCTGAGACAGAATAACAAATTTATTTCCAAACACAATGGTGCGTGTCCAGGATAGTACAAAAAGCCAGCCAAGTTATTTTGGTCTCAGCATTGAGCAGCAAATCCTGCAGCCCTCATTTCCAATAGTAAAAATGCAACAATAATCAACAGAATAATTCTCAGAATTGTGTAACAGACTCGCAGAAGTCTTCAGTAAGCATGGACACTGGCCCATGGGGTTTCCTGGAAGCTGTCATCAAAAAATGGATGTTCCTCAAGCTCTGACTGTGCCTTTCAGCCATATCCCCTCTTCCTTCAGCTGTGTCCTTGGTTTTCATGGGAAAGTGTGCCTGTGTTGTTATTGTTATTGTTGTGTGCCTTTAAGTCATTCTGACTTATGGCAACCCTAAGGCGACCCTATCACATGCCTGTATTAGTTCAGAAAAGCTGCTTAATCCAGCTACAATCATGTTTATGAAAATCATGAGACCTAATTGAAGAAACATTTCTCTAACTTATATCACATGATCTCAAGTTTTATTACTTGAATTTTACAAAGGAAATGAAATTCAGGACTGTTTTTTTGAGTTTTTATCTTCAGGTTTATTATCACCTTTTGCTAATTGGTTTCATTCATGGACTCCAAGAAGGCAGGTACATCTGTGCTTCTTGTATTAATGACTCAATCAGTTTGTTTATTCAACCCCTTCAAGGCTGGTTTCCAGACTACTGTATGTTTGGCACAGGAAAATGCTAGGTTTTTCAAATGCATATTTTACATGCTCAAATGCATTAGCACATTCCCCACCCCCCTAGGTTCTGTTTCTCTATGACTTAAGATATTCAAATATATTGATTTGCATGTTCATTTCTCTCTTTTCTCTTATGGAATGTGTTCCTTCTTAGCTCACTCCAGTCTGGCTTTTTGACAGAAAGGGTTATGGAGTAATGAAATGGGTGCCAGTGGAATGGTGCTCACTGAGTTGGAATGGCAGAAGTGTTGATATTCACAGCCTGGCTGAATGAAGTTAGTTTCATTATTAAAACACGGGAAGAAAATTGTTGCATGGTTCCAGGGGCATAATACCCCATCAGTGGGTTACAGTTTTACTCTCTTAAACAAAGAAGATCATGGAATTATAGAATCATAGAGTTGGAAGAGACCACAAGGGCCATGCAGTTCAACCTCCTGTGATGCAGGAATACACAATCAAAGGACTCTCAACAGATGTCCATCCAGTCTCTCTTTAAAAACCTCCAAAGAAGTAGATTTCACCATACTCACAAGGCAGATATCCCATTGTTGAACAACTCTTACTGTTGGGAAGTTCTTTCTACTGTTTAGGTGGACTCTCTTTTTGAAACCATTGCTCCGTGTCCTAGATGAGACCAGAGCCTGATAACATTACTTTGTGGGGGAATGACAGTTCCCAGAATCCTTTCTCAATATGATCAGTGGCTAGTGGCCATGCTGGCTGGAGGATTCCGAAAACTGTTGAGCTTAAAAATAACTTTTCCAAGCTCTGGTTTTATGTCTGTCACAAATTCAGGAATTAGGATGATAGAAAGTGCTAATGGCCATGCTTGGAAGATGATCCTGGGAGCTGTACTACAAAAGAGTAACATTTCCACATTCCAGATGAGATATCTAAGTGTGAATGTTATATTTTTGCCTTTTCTTCCATCTACTGATGGACTACAATTATACATTAATTGTTGATACACAATTAGCAAAGAGACTTTTATTACAAAAATATATTTGGAGAAGAGCATACGAAACCTGCACAGTGTTCAGGGAGATTGGGTTATTTTAGTATGTCTGATTTCCACAGTTACATACTGATGGACTGTTTTTGTCTCTTGGTGGTTAATACAGCTACCTTTCCCTAAGGGCTGGCCTAAGGGATGCTGCTGTGTGAAGAATAGTAGCAAACAGTAGTTTATTTCATTCATATGAAATAGTTAAATTCTTACTGTCAAAATACTGGCCCTAGTAATTTTTGCATCATGATTACATTATTGCTGCCTATGATTTCATATGGAAAATATGGAATATGAGTTATAATCACTTTCTTTTTAAAGCTTGTGTGTACCTTATTTTTAGGTGGCCTTCTTTTCAGCTCAAATTTTGCTAGTCACTGTTCACTAGTCAGGTTCTGCAAATAAAACATTAGATACCCCTGTGTGTTATGTCTCTATCTTTTATAAGGAGGAAGGCAAAGGCAAACCCCTCTGAACAAATCTTACCAGAACAATCCTGTGATTGGTTTGCTTTAGGGTTACCATGAATCAGAAATGACTTGAAGGCACACAGCAACAACAACATTCAGCTCTGGGCTTATATTAATTAAATACAGTAGGCTGTTTAGGATATGACAAGGATGAATTTAGCTTCCACCTTAAGTTCCCCTGATTTCCTCCTCCTCTGTTAGGCTAGAAGGAGAACCCTTTTGTATTTGTTTTGTATTTATTGTAGCTTGCTGTGTCTTCTGACCCAGACAAACTGTTGTAGCTCATAACTGCAGTATGTGGAAACTAGTCAACTTCAATTACAGACAGTGGGCCTTTGGTATCCACTGTGGTTTGGCTCCAGGACTCCCTGTGGATACCAAAATCCGTGGATGCTCAAGTCTCATTATATGCAATGGCATAGTGAAACAATGTCATTTATATAAAATGTTAAAAATCAAGATTTGCTTTATGGATATTTTTGTGTGCATTTTCAAACCGTGGTTGGTTGAATCAGTGGATGGAGAATCTGTAGATACAGAGGATAACTGTAGTTTATAAAACAGGCTTGTTTTCACTAACCATAGTTAACAATAGCCAGAGTGACCAAGTAAACTGTAGATAATATAAAATGGAAGAGGAAGATTCTGATTCATTCTCTGTAGTCATGCGAGAACACACAGGGGAGGAGGGAAATATACAAGCTTGGATAGAAGTCAGATTTATTCTTTTTAATACTCATTTGCGGTTCAACATTGTGGCCCAGTCAGCTCACTTTATTCAAACAAATTATTAAACTGCATTTAAATGCTATTTCTAAATGCAACCACAATGTCTAATCTTAACAAAGTGATCAGATTTTCAAGAGAAATAATTGCTGCTGCGCTATCAAGGTTCCAGTTTCAGAAAGCTAGATGTGTCCCTAGAACTCACACTGCTGAAAAATGAAGCCTTTTCTTTCCTGCTTAAAACTTACTTGCCTGTTCAGCTCAGTTACTAACTACAGTAGAAACAAAAATATTTGCCTGAGAGGGAAGCCGCCGCAGAACACATACCATAAGCAATTGGAAGTAAAAGGCCACAATTTTGTTAACATAACAAAAACATAACAGCAACCAGAATGTAGGGTTGGCTCCAATGCATGAGGTCTGGATCTGTCATCCATCAGCCCAGTACTGAATGGATGATCCAAAGTGCTTGGTCTCGGCCAAGCTTCGGGATGGCAAGGGATTACCGGTTAGCGCCCACACTCCAACGATCGATCATGCGATTGATCGCATCTCCGCATATGCGCATCATCGCATCTCTATCCCTTGTCAACGGGGGACGCTGTATTGATGTTGCCCCCGCAATGGCAACATCACATCGCTTGCAGCACCTCCGTGTCCTAAATAGACTCCCGATCCAGCGCCATGCAGCCCTGGAAACCACGCCCACCAGATCCAAGGCCTATGCAACCGCCACTCAAAGTTGTGACAGCAACCCTGAACCCACAGAGGGAGGGTGGGTGAGCCGAGCTCCAAGTGGCGCCGACCCAGGCACCTCGTGGCCTTTTAAATTTTACTCATTGTAGCAGGGAAGGACAGTGTACGTACATAGTAAAAGACCTGGAAGAGACTGCAGCCAGGAATGTACAGGTGAAACAACCCTGAGGCAATATTTAAAGGGGAAGTACACTACACTCTCAGACAGTTTATTCCATGGCTGAGCAGCGTTTACCATCAGGAATTCCCCCCACCCCGATGTTTAGGTGGAATCTCTTTTCTTGTAATGTGAATTGATTGTTCCTATCCTAGTGTCTGGACAGATATTTGGCACTGTCTGAGGGCCTAAAATACCAGATATCACTTGATCTTGGAAATTAATCAGGGTCAGCCCTGATTAGTAATTGGATGGGAGATTACCAAAGAGATCACCTCTGAGTATTCTTTGCCTAAAATAATCCTATAAAAACCATGGGGTCACCATAAGTTGGCAGGCAACTTGGTCCATTCCCCCCCCCCCCCAAATTATGCTGGCTTTTAAAAAAGCTTTCTGTTTAAAACTGGCTCTTGCAATGATCCTTCTTGAACTGTGGTGCCCAGAACTGGACACATTATTCCCTCCAGGTGAGGTCTGAGCCACCATGTATCTTTATCACTGGAAAACAGTAAACCTGTTTCCAGATTCATCTCAAGCCCACACACTGCTGCTTCTGCTCCTGTCAGTTCTGCTTCCATGTTTCTGCTCCTGTGCTTGGGAATGATTTTCCTTCCTAGAGGCTTCCCCTATGTTTTGACATTCCAGGAAAATCTGCTCTGTCAAAAAACAAGCAAGCCCACCTCATCTTCCCAAAAAAGTTTCAGCACAGATATGCATATCTTAAACTGCTAGGTCTTCTCTTCCAGCAGAGCAACCAGCATATATTTGCTGCAGATATAGTACCCCACATCCTCAGGCAAGAAAACAAACGGAGCACAGATGTTGCAGGTCACTACAGCAGTTCCCTCGCCATCTATATTCTGTCATCCTGCTTAGGCAATATCACAGCACTCGGGGCCGCCACTTCAATGTCTCCTGTGAAATGTTCACACAAATGACTTCTTTTCCTGTCAGCTTTTGAGAGCTGCAGAGACTGAGAAAATGGCTATAAAGAAAGCTACTTGCTGCTAGTCCTGCCCCCCAAACAAGTCAGTGATTATCTTGCCTCTCAGCACTGACTTCCTTTCAGCAGAATCCTCATTCTTTTACATCTGTTCAGGCAGAGCACATGGTCCAAAACACACAAAATGCGCAAGCAACCATCCAAATAGCTCAGCCAGACAGCAAACCTTAACCCTTAGTTATTCTCTTGCATCATTCCCATAAAAAACAAAACAAAACTGTTCTTCTCTTCCTGTTTCCTAAGCTCCTGAATGTTTGGGTAAGTGTTTTTGTACGTGTGAATTAGTATGTCTATGTATAGATGTATGTGAGAGAAACAGAGAGCGATGTGGACAGGAATGTGGAAAACAGTAAAACCTTTTACCTTATATAGTTACACTGTTATGATTCTACTTTAATTGCCATAAAAAAACATCCTATGGAATTCTGGAATCTGAATTTTAGAGAGGAGTATTTAAAATTCTTTGATAGAGAGCTCAAGTTCTTTAGCAAATTACAACCTAGCAGCCACTGCTACTGAGGGGTGCAGTGTTTTGGAGGGCCTGTTTGGGGGCCAGAAGAGCTAATGGGCAAGCTTAAAAGCATCCTTTCTCACTTGCCCAGTAGCCATACTGGACCTTCTGGGTGGCACTTCTTCTGGGGTGTCACCTGGTGCAGTTTGCACCTCCTGCACCCACTTAGTAATGCCTCTGGGTAGCCCCAGGTTTGCCTAAGATCTTGCAAATTGAGAAAATTTGCAGTGTGGACTTATGCAGAATCTTCAAGATATTTGGTATCATTTCTAGAAACTATACTAATTTGATTTTCTTCAAAATGAATATAATCTAACAGGGACATATGAAATATTTAAATGCCTAGAGGGCATGGGCTAATAAGCACAGGAGGAAAATATCAAAGGCAAATTACTACATGGTACTGACATCATGAAAAGTTCTCATTTCACATTGGACAAAAGAACATATCTGGATAAATAGAAAAAGTCCATTCTGCTCCCTTCAAATAAAGAATTGGAATTTTAGCCCAAGAGAGGGAGAGACAGATGCAGTTCCTAAAATATTTAAAGAGAAATGAGTGTTTAAATACACTCTTGCCTGAAGGCTGTTTCTTGCAAGATAAATATGCAGAACAATAGATCACTGACATATGTACTTAGGATAAATACATATGTAGCTTTTAATGACCTGTCACAGAAGTTCTTTGTCTGGGCTGTGAGCTTAACAATTTGCACTGCAGGCTTAAATCCCAACCAAGTGAATACTGCATGGCTCCTTCTCTCTCCTCTTGGCCATTAGGTGGGCTGTCTGTTTTTATGTTTTTTTAAGTCTGTAATGGATATTTGTATGGTATATGTGTTGATTTTTCTCCAGCCTGGTATAATATGATCTTACAGCCAATGTAGTGTGCTGATTAAAATGTTGGACTGGGACTTGGGAGATTGAGGTTCTAGCAGCTACTGAGCCATGAAACTCACTGAGTGTCTTTGGATTACTCACTGTCTTTCAGCCTAATTTACAGGGTTGTTGTGAGGTTATCATGGTGAGGTAAAAAGCTGTGAACTCAAGAAGAGTCATGAGCCCATTGGAACAAAAGGTGGGAGATGAATGTAACAATCAAACAAACAAAATATGCAAATACTTAAAAATGAATTGTAAAATAGTAATGAGAATACACACACACACACACACGTGTGTGTGTACAGGATAGTCACCACGAATAGTCTTCACAGCTTACTTTTTACTGTTCAAACTCTGGCCCACTTGAAGAAGCTGTGAAACCAATTTCATGTTTATTCATCACATTCTAAAATGTCTTCACCTATATAGTCTGATAGCAAGAGCTGGACAAGTATTTAGTCAGTGAAGTAACACTGCAGTTGTAATGCAGTAAATGAAGCCATGCAGGAGATACAAATCCCTCCCCTTTTCTTCTTTTTTCCCCTCCCTTTCTTAAAGAAAGTCATAACTGCTCTGTTATATGGAGAGCCTTACATTCACTGGAGCTCTGCAGAAGTTTTGATCATAGCCATAAAATTAAAACATTTACCATTTTTTAAAAATAAAACCTTTAGCAGTAACAAGCAAATTGCAAACATACATAATGTTGGTTTCTATATAACCTCAGGAACATTAAGCTTCCAGATACAACAGATGTATGGATATTTATCTTTGAAAGTATCCAATTCCTTATTGAGACAACTTGGTAATTGTTGCATAGCTAAAGATTTATGAATGTCCGCAGCTGCACTGAAAATAATGAATCCTTAGATAACTATCATAAATATTAAGGCAGTAATGCTATGCATGCTTACTCTCTTTGCCTATAACTTTTACGCATGCCTTGTAGAACCAAGATCTAGAAAACACTTGTTCACATGAGGCAGAACATTGGACCTGAGCAGCTGTTAGCCCTCTTTTCTTGAAAAAACATGTAATCATCAGAATTAACAGTTGCAGGAGTGGGTGGTAGGTGGCATTGGGTTTTCAGACATTTTGCCAGTTCAAAGCTGGTGAAAAAATGTGTCCCTGATCACCTTTCATCCAGTATGGATGGAAATATAGTCCAACTAGTGTTGTCACAGCACTGTAACCAAGCTGTACTCCCTGTCATGTATCAGGCTTCCTATCCAAGTATTTCCTTTCAGATTATAAAATGTCTTAGCATGACAGCACATCTACACTTTTATGCCATATTTTCCTGGTTTGTTTCGTGTATACTACCAGAATTGACATTTATCTCTGGACTCAACCAGTTGTTCATCAATGGTTAGATCTCTCCCCTCTCAACAAATGCAATCCACATCTGAGAAGTAGCCAGTTTATCAGCAACACTGTACGTCACTCTTCCTTCTTTCCTTCCTTCCTTCCTTCCTTCCTTCCTTCCTTCCTTCCTTCCTCCTGAACTGTAAGTGCGTTGTGAGTTCACAAAATCTCTTGAGGATCATCACTGTTGTGAAGTGGCAGCACCCTGAGACTGCATGCCACACCTTCTCCAGTCTCCAATAATGTGGTCCACAATATGCATCTGCCACTAGCTCTGGTAGCTCTATTGTGAGATATTTGTAGTTGTCTGCATTAGGTACTTCTGTCCTTTCCTCTCATAACATCAGTATCTCCAGTTGGTTCATCAGGGGATTGTACCCATGTTGCCTTCTTATTTCTATGTTCTGCTCTTTGGACTGTGCCTAGAGGCATTTTCTTCTCTTCCACATGTACCAGGAGGCATTTCCAGAGGCTGTTCCTCAACTGTGCTTGTACGTCATAAATACTTCAAGGGAACATTGCCTTCAGGTTTTGATCAGCTTTCAACAGAAAGCAGTATCTTCACCTTCAGATGTGGAGTGATTCCTGATTCCTCTCAGAGTCACTCTGAAAGGGCCATTCCAGAACTTTCCCTGAAGTAACGTTTTAATTCATTGTGCATCCAGAAGGCAAAACATGAAATGCAAAAACAGTTATAACAAATTTTCCATTTTTTATAAGGGACACCATTTTGCTATGTCATTATATTTAATGAGACTTGAGCATACACGGATTTTGTTATACACAGGGGATCTTAGAACCAATCCCCAGTGTATAACAAGGGTCTACTGTAAAAATATTTTCTACTGCTGGTGGGACAGCCATGGATTTAAGCCTAAATTTAAGTGTTAGTTCAACTACAACAGATAGATTGAATCAATTGCAAAGCAACACTGATGTAAGTTCATTTGATTCAATAGTTTTACTTCAACCCTGCTCAAGTTGATATCAGCAGTGGAATCAAGGTCTCAGAGAAACTTGTCTTTCTAGGGAAGTCTGAAAGTCAGTATTCCCCCAATTATTAAGCAACTAAGGCCATAAAGGCTGGCCTGGGGCAGAGTTGGGGCGTAGTGTCCTCATGACGCATGCTTGACTCTGTCCCCCCAGGGTGCCCTGATGCCACGCGTTGGACCACATGGTGCACAGCATCATGGCACTCCTCTGGCGCTGCATCCATATGACACAGTGCCAAAGGAGCACCATATCACCATGGCATATGGAGCCCTTTCGGCTATGGAGCCCTTTCGAGGGCACAAAAAGGAGCCACTTTTTGCGGCTCCTTTTTGCGGCCTCAAAAGGCCAGATCGGGGCTGCAGCATGAGGTTGCTGTGGCCCCAAATCCGGCTAGGAAAGGGGTGGCTGGAGGCTGTATGTACAGCCCCTAAGTGCTTACATATTTTTGTCTTTAGAATAAGACACTTCATTATCTTAATGAACAAAAGGTTAGTTATGCAGATAATAGTTTGTATTGGAGATTGTCTTCCAATTTCTTCAGTACCTCACTGGCAAAATGAAATAGATATGTTTGGGCACAGCCCCAGTGTTTTGCCTGTAACATGAATCCCATACAAATAGATGTTAGGTAAAAATTGGGTACATTCTTTACCATTTTCCAGTTAATAATGTCTCAACATGCTTACCTTGCAGGTCTAGTTCTGTGTGAAATCTGAAGAAAAGTGACTCTGGGGAGCGAAAATGTACTATTTGATTAGATGAGGATTAATACAGATCAATAAAGAAAATACAGTACCTGTCTGCTAAAAATAACCTCAATAATCAGTTATTTGCCAAAATCCTTAACAAATACAAGTTTTTGCTTTTTAAAATTTTAACATATTTCATACATATTTTTTTTTAAAAAAAGAAGACATACACTCAAAAAGGGAACACATCAACACACACACACATTTGGATAGCAAAGAGCTTCAGATCACTGAGAATAATCCCACAATGTTTACAGGAGAAATTGTGTCCAAAAGCTTCAGAACAACGCCTGAGCTATCAAGCCTTCTTATAAATGGCTAGACCTTCATGGTAGGAAAATGTGATCTCACTGGTATATGCTAACTCATTTCAAAATGAGTTATTTCTTTCTTAAGCTTGACAACTAGTTGAACATGCATACTCAATTCTTTAGCACATAAATACAAACAAAAACAACACCTGGAATGATATTTTAAGAGTGATATTGCATTAAGGACAGAGAAGAAGGGTTGTAGGAGATAGAATTAGGATTTATTTAAGTATCTCTGAGTAGTGCTGATAATAGATGCCTATACCCAAGCAAAGTGAAAAGGCATTTATCAAGTTATTACTCATTATTTGGAACCAGGGGTGGGTGATGCAGAATACCTGCCAAGGCCAAGAAGAGAACAAGAATTTAACAGGGGAAGCATTTATCATATTGCGAAAGGAAATCAATGCATACATTAAAGACACCAAAATGAACTTCCTCAGAGTTCTAAAGTACCCCAAATCTTTCACTGCTCAGGTGAGTTCCAGTCTTCCAACACTGTCAGGTTGCCTAGAATCCCGAATAACATTGTAGATCTTAGAAAACAAAATAATCAGGGGACCAAAGCATCTTGTGAGGAAAGGCTACAATGTGGTTTTAAAAGTTTAGTTTAAGTTTAGTTTTAGGCTTTTTAGTTTAGAAAAAAAAAAGGCAACAGAGATGCAGGGGAGTAGAATAGAGATTTAGCACATAGTTCTTCAGATGCTTTGGACAACAACTTTCACACTTGTTTTCCACTGGCAGAGCTTGAAAAAAGATGAAGGGATAAATCGGAAGAAGGTTTGGTGATCTATGGACCTTATCACACGTAGGCACTTACTGTGGGTCAAACGTTCCTGAAGATTCTGTTATTCAAAAAATAGCTTCTCCATGAATGCTTTGAGAATGGAAAAAAAGTGGGACACCTCAATTACGTTTTAGAAGCGCAACAGACTATCACACCTTTGCACTTCTGAATCACTTCAGGAACATTTTACCCACAGGAATTGCCTCCGTGTGATAAGGTCCATAGATCACCAAACCTTCTTCATATTTATCCATTCACCTTCCCACAAGCATCATTCACTCTGTCTCTGGGCTCAAACTGTTTCATTCTGCTTCTGTCTCTTCCTTTAATAGTCAAACTTTTAGGTTATATCCTTTTCAGGGTAACCAGATGTTCTAATCACAAAGGAGAATGAAACACTGCAAAAGGTAGGACATTCAAGTAAAATATAGGACATTACCAAATACAGTAAAAAGTAAACACACTAATATAAATTCATGCTTTTTAGTCATGGTCAAAATGGAAGACATTCTGGAATTCCTCCTGGACAGAAAGCTGCAATGTAGGACATGTCTGGGAAAAGGAGAATATGTGGTCACTCTGTATCCTTTCCCCCCATAGGTGCTCCCTTCACAGCAATGCTTGAGCTGTTGTTCGCTAGCTCTGACCAGGTTTGTCCAGCTTCTTCACATCTTACTACACAATCACAGCACCATGATTCTATTTGGAAATGGTTTATGGATGTCTGGAGTTTATAGTTTAATGAGGTACTCAGAATTCTCTGCCAGAGCACTCTAATGCTATACTTCACAAGAAGTTCTAAGTACTTTAATAAACTACAAATAGCAGATTCTGTAGGATGACACTAGTAAAATGGTATCAAACTTCCATAGTTGTGCATTGTGGCTATACTCTTAAATAAAGACTATGCTTTACAACTGTGGGATGAGACTACTGTTGCTAAACAAAGGGCCAACCAAACAACAGGGTTGAGTAATTCCGGTCTGGTATAACTTGGGCTGAACTCTTGGTGTTGTAGCTCCAGGGTCCTTTAGTTTTAAGGCCTTTCTTTAATCTCTGGGAAACTTGATTCAGGAGAGTTGTGTTCTCTATATCACTTGTCTGAGCCGCACAGATCTAGTTTGCCTTGGGGCAGCAATTTTCTGTTTTCCAGAGAAGTCTCAGCAAACTGAGGTGAGATGATAAATAAATATATGGTTTGGGTAGAAGTCGATAACTCTGAGGCTTTTTGCTACACAATATATAGCTCCACATAATTATAAAACCCCGACTATGTTGTTGCTATTGCTGTACCTTTTATCACAAGGAATGCCTTGGGAAAGGCTAGTCCTTTCAGCCATGTTTTTCCCCCCAGCCACCAGAATGTATTTTGCACTATGTAGCAATATCTGGGAGCTGATGTTCAAAATGACAGGGCAAGGGGCATGGAAAATATATGATGAATTTTCCTTATAAATATGCTCTACTTTTGTTGCAGTTGTTTAGAAGAAAAAGAGACATTGGGAGGCATAATAAAATAAGATTTACGCAATTATATACAGAGACACAGTTATGTACAAGAGCCAATTACACTTAATTCTTTGTTGAATATGGGGTTTTGTTTGCCTTTGCTGAGATTTCAGATGAGATTTCATTATTGGTTCCCACTCACCCAGAACTATTAGCAAAATGGAAATTCTGAATAAAGCAGTATCTCCAGCTCACAAATGAAGAGTAATTTAAGTAGCTTAGTGGGGAATAAATAGTTTTCAAAAATACGGCAAGTCATTCATCCTCCCCCTGCCCCATGCCAAGGTTGTACTTCTGCAGGTATGGTGATGGTGAAGGTAGTAGCCTATTGTTGTGGTCCTGGTGGCTGGTGATCTAGCCAACTGAGACTGTTGGTCCTCAAACTATAGGGCATGCCATCAACTGCTTAATCTTTGTTCCACACCGAGTGGCAGTCTGGTTCATCCCCCTTTGCTGCAGATTCCAGACAGCAGTCTAAAAATACTGGTTTATCCTGTTGCTGGTCATGATGCGATGAGCAACATCTACCTCCAAACAGCAGGTCAAGCAGGGCAGCTGTTTCAGTGGGCTGTCAGTAGGCAACCCACCAAATATGGCAGAGAGTGGCCATTTCCAGCACCTTGCACAGCAATGGTTATCAGCTTTCCTGCTCAAACAAATCATTTATTCTTATGTCTGAATGAGCGCAAATTGGGCATAGCCAACCAAAGTCATGTGTTCCAACAGGACTGAGAGTGTAGTAAGGATGCATTATTTAGTGGTGTAGATTCAGCCATAGTTAAAACTTCACAGCTTACGAAAGTTCTAAAGCAATTAAGCCATGATAAAATTAAAACTAAAACATAAACTATTTAGCAACAAAAAATAAAAATAAAAATACAATACATTATTGAAGTCATGTTTCCTCTAAAAGATCGATGCTCAAAGTCCTGCCAATATAGAAAGGTTTTCACTTGCTTTTAGAAAGCTAGTAAGGAGAGTGGTAGTCTAAGCTCTCTAGGAAGGAAATTCCAGAGCCTGAGATGCAGCCACTGAGAAGGCTCTCTCCCATGGTCCCACCAAATGTACCTGTGAGAGTAGTGGGAAGACAAATGGTGTCGCCACAGAAAATCTCAAAGCACAGGCAAGTTTAAGACCCATTTGTGAACAATCATCTGACCAAAGTGGGCTAGTGTTCCTCAGTCTAAAGCCTGTGGTATTTTGTTTTTTGATACTCCATGAAATGTCTTTAAAGTCATCTAGAAGGTCAACAATTTGCCATAATGAAAGAGAGAACAGTCTACTTTGCTTTAGAAAATGCCTAAGCCTGAGCAGAGATGGAAAAATATTAAAAATTATTTGAAAAAATGGTTAGAAAACATACCTTTTATGTCTTGTTGGCCAGACTGATGAACATATGGCTGTGTCTTTTGCAAAAAATACTATATTTGGAAACTTATACTACAGAACCTTCACATGTGGTTGTTTTGTGTAGCAGCTGCTGTTTTCTGGGCAGGAAACAGCCTTTTCTGTGCCCAGAAATATTACTGTATATACTTGACTATAAGTCGACTTCATGTATAAGTCGAGGGCAGATTTGGGGGCAAAAATTAGGGATTTTGATATGACCCATGGATAAGTCGAAGGTAAAACTTAGGGGCATGAAATAAAGGATTTAAAGAATGAAGCAATGGGAAATGATGCCTTTCACAGAGGATGGTTCCTTTTTTATATAAGAATCAAAGTACAGTACTTACATTGACCCATGGATAAGTCAACTCTGTTTTTGGGGGCAATTTTTTGACTAAAATTTCTAGACTCATACATGAGCATATACAGTATTTTCCACGCAGAACAAACATGTGCAAATTTTGTGGTTAATACTTTTCAAAAACTTCACAGTGTTCAAAGATTTCTTGTGCCAGGAAGAAAATGCAGCTATATCTTTGTTAATGAAGTAGATGTATTCTTGGACATGACTTCTTTAACTGAAAATTTGGCACCAGAGGCATAAATAACATGGAAAGAATAAGGATAGATTTCTACAGCACAAAAAAAGAAGAGCAGTTCAGCATGTTTCAGCAGACTTTTTATTCAGAACTAAAGATATGCATATGTGATATGAAAAACCAGGTCAGGTAAGCATTGCATGAGTAAACAGAACTTGGAGAGCTTCTAGAGACCAACTTTAGATTTCTTCCAAAATACATCCAGGAATTTTTCTTTCTGCCTTTCACCAACTTCCACTTTTCTTATAATTTTAATTTTGGCGGCCAAAGTATATATCTATACTTTTTAACATGCCAGGGGAAGCTGATGGGATTTATCTGCTCTCCTTTTGGTCTAATCTGCAATGCAGAAAAAATACAGTTTGAAATCACTTTAGCTGATATGGCTCAATGCAATGGAATGCTAGGATTTGTAGTTTTGAGAGATATTTAGCCTTATCTGGTGCCACAACAAACTACAAAGCCCAGGATTCTAAACGATGGAGCCATGGTAGTTAAAGCAATGCCAAATTGCATTTTTTTCTGCTGTGCATATTAGACTCCAGTCTTTTTGTTTTGCTGTTCATTCATGCCCACTATGGGATTCTAAGGGCAGCTGCTGTTTATCTTGGCTGCTATATAGAGGCACGTATGGCTAATGTTGGATCAGCTAGAGCAGTGATGGCAAATGTTTTAGAGACTGAGTGACCAAACTGCAAGCCAAAACCCACTATTTATCTCAAAGTGCCATGTCCTCTGGCTTTCTAGTAACAAACTCTGTGCTGGGGTGATGGCGTGTGTGCCCACAGAGAGGGTTCTGAGTGCCACCTCTGGTACTTGTGCCATAGGTTCGCCATCACTGAGCTAGAGTAGGATCCCACTTTTTCCCTACTCAAGCTTTATTGCATTGTTTACAATATGCTTTTGCAACACAACAATTAAAATTTGTGTTTCTCCAGTCCTCCTCCATCACCATTCCAATGCTGATGCTGCTAAAAAGCTTGTAGATAGAAAGTATATGAGGAAAAAGAGGGCTTGGCAGGCATAAAAAAAACTTTTTCAAAAGAGGGTTCGTTTTTCAGAGGCCCTGTCTGCATGGGCCAAATAAACCAGCCTCCCCTGCCTCATCATCTTCCTGGGGAGACTGGATGATGAAGGGCCCAAACCCAAGTTCTGGTGTAAACAGATTGAATGACATCCAGCCCATTCAGTACCAGAACCAGGTTATATCTCTGTTAGCATGCACTGAAAAAACTCCCTGTTTGCTCTGGATCTTCCCAGAAGATCTGAAGCTCTTTGTTCTGATGCTGGGAGGCTGTTTGAAATACCTCCCACTTTGACACTTGGCATGTCTGCTGCTGCTGTGGGTCACCTGCTCTGAGGCACTCATCTATGTGATCATCACTGGGTCCCTCGTTCTAATCTCAGAGCAAAGTGAAGTACTGCGGTGGTGGCCATGCCAGGTGGCACACATATGTGAATAGCTGCTTTGTGCTGGGAGATGTGCTGTGGTAACTAGGGGAGGCTGTGGCAACTCCAGGCCAGGATAGTCCAAGCTGGCCCTGAAATATCAATTTCAGAGCCAGTCAATTAGGCTTCTGAAGATTTGGGAGAAAGCTTTATTGAAAAGTCAGAAAGGTCCATTTAGTAAGGCATCTTTGGACAGAACTGAAGAAACAAGGGAACACACACATCTAACAAAAGCATTTGAAAGGCGTTAACTCCATTCCGTAAAATTGGCAGGCAAGCCATTATATTGTTCTCAAAACAATAGCTTTTTCAATTTAATTTTCCTTTTTCCTAGGAAGACTTAGCTTAGTTGTGTTTTTATCTGTGGTTTTAATTGTAATTAATGTGGTAGTATTACAAGTGTTTTTAACTCTGTTGTGATCCCGCCTCGATCCATTGGGAGAGGCGGGAATATACAAATAAAAACTATTATTATTATTATTATTATCTGCCATCATTAATGATAAAAAAATCCTTCAAGCTTTTAGAAATGCAAAGGGAAAAAAGAACATCTCCCCCCCCCCACATTTCTTTACCAGATATTCAGCCTAATTATTCCAAGCTCTGTCTGAAACTGGATTAAGCTATGTAGTTAACAATTTGTTTTAAACATATAAAATATCACATATCTGACTATCTATATAATTATCTAACCCTGTTCGTTAAACCCAGAGAACAACTTGTACATATTCCCAAAGATGTGACCCAAATACTATATATACCAAACCAACTAATAGGAATAACATATTCCAGTTGAAAGCATACACATATAACACCATATATCACAGATGGATCAAACATGTGATACAAAACAGAATTCCCCAGCACATCATGATGGCAGGATTAGCCGAATCCTAACACCAGTGCAACCAGGACCATTATTAAGCTGAGTTGTGCCTCTACTGAAATTACTCATTGCTTCCATCAAGAAGGGAATTAGTGAAGAATTACATCTCTACTGCACAGATAATATTGAATGCAGAAGTAGCTAGTACTTTTGCAATTTCATTTTAGTGTGACTTCGTTGTATCACAAGCCAAAAAAGAACCCCAGGGCTTTCTGCTTTCACCTTCCCCCAGGCAAACACAGGGAAGTATCTATATTACAAGCATAAATCAAGTAGTTACAGTTGGCTTGAAGCTCTGTAAATTTATTACTATCATCAGGAGTTGGCATAGATCAAAGTCTTCATAGAAACAAGAATGCAACATATTTTTTAAAAGTCTTTTTTTTTCTTGGAAAACTTGTTTATTAGAATCATAGACTCATAGAATCGTAGTGTTGGAAGAGACCGCAAGGGTCATCCAGTCCAACCCCCTGCCATGCAGGAAATCTAAATCAAAGCATCCCCAACAGATGGCCATCTAGCCTCTGTTTAAAGACCTCTAAGGAAGGAGACTCCACTACGAGGGAGTGTGTTCCACTGTTGAACAGCCCTTACTGTCAGGAAGTTCCTTCTAATGTTGAGGTGGAATCTCTTTTCCTGGAGCTTGCATCCATTGCTCCGGGTCCTAGTCCCTGCAGCAGCAGAAAACATGCTGGCTCCCTCCACAGTGTGGCATCCCTTCAAAGATTTAAACAGGGCTATCATATCACCTCTTAACCTTCTCTTCTCCAGGCTAAACATCCCCAGCTCCCTAAGTCGTTCCTCATAGGGCATGGTTTCCAGACCTTTCACCATTTTAGTTGCCCTCCTTTGGACACGCTCCAGTTTCTCAATGCCCTTTCTGAATTGTGGCGCCCAGAACTGGACACAATATTCCAGGTGGGGCCTGACCAAGGCAGAATAGAGTGGCACTATTACTTCCCTTGATCTAGACACTATACTTTTATTGATGCAGCCTAAAATTGCATTGGCCTTGTTAGCTGTCTATCGCATTGTTGACTCATGTTCAACTTATGGACTCCTAGATCCCTTTCACACATAGTTTCATTCAGCTAGGTGTCCCCCATCCTATATCTGTGCATTTCATTTTTCCACCCTAAGTGCAGTACCTTACATTTCTCCATGTTGAATTTCATTTTGTTAGCTTTGGCCCAGTTTTCTAGTCTGTTCAGGTCATTTTGAATCTTGATCCTGTCCTCTGGGGTATTAGCTCCTCCTCCTAATTTGGTGTCATCTGCAAATTTGATAAATATGCCCCCAATTTTGTCCTGCAAGTCATTGATAAAGATGTTGAATAGCACTGGGCCCAGGACAGACCCCTGTGGGACCCCACTGGTCACTTCTATCCAGGATGAAAAGGAGCCATGTTGAGCACACTTTGAGTTCGGTCGGTCAACCAATTAGCTTACAATGGTTGAATTTGTTTGCCATTATTACTTCTCAGATGAAGACAGAGGCTGCAACAATACTGGTCATTCATGAAGACTAGGAATATAAACTCAGCTCAGCCAGGTCTAGAAAACTGTACCAAACTCAGAAGCTTGTAGATTGTTCCACACAGACTCAGTAAACATACTTGTCACTTGAGAGGTTACCAAAATGCATTTCCCTCCAACATCAATTTTCATGAGTTGCTGAGTATGGAAGTGAAGGGAATTTATGTTGTCTGGACAGTCTGGTAACTCAAATAATACCTCCCTACAACCTTTACTTATACAGGTCAGTACAATTGAAATACATATATAGGTTGTGGAGGTGTGTGGAACCAATATAGAATCATAGAATCATAGAATCATAGAATCGTAGAGTTGGAAGAGACCACTAGGGCCATCCAGTCCAACCCCCTGCCATGCAGGAAATCCAAATCAAAGCATCCCTGACAGATGGCCATCCAGCCTCTGTTTAAAGACCTCCAAGGAAAGAGACTCTATCACCTTCCGAGGGAGTGCATTCCACTGTCGAACAGCCCTTACTGTCAGGAAGTTCCTCCTAATGTTCAGGTGGAATCTCTTTTCCTGTAGCTTGCATCCATTGTTCCGGGTCCTGTTCTCTGGAGCAGTAGAAAACAAGCTTGCTCCCTCTTCAATATGACATCCTTTCAAATATTTAAACAGGGCTATCATATCACCTCTTAACCTTCTTTTCTCCAGGCTAAACATCCCCAGCTCCCTAAGTCGTTCCTCATAGGGCATGGTTTCCAGACCCTTCACCATTTTTGTCGCCCTCCTTTGGACACGCTCCAGTTTCTCAATGTCCTTTTTGAATTGTGGCGCCCAGAACTGGACACAATATTCCAGGTGGGGCCTGACCAGAGCAGAATACAGTGGCACTATTACTTCTCTTGATCTAGACACTATACTTCTATTGATGCAGTCTAAAATAGCATTGGCCTTTTTAGCTGCCGCATCACACTGTTCACTCATGTTCAACTTGTGGTCTACTTGGACTCCTAGATCCCTTTCTCACGTAGTTTCATTCAGCCAGGTGTCATCCATACTATATCTGTGCATTTTATTTTTCCGCCCTAAGTGCAATACCTTACATTTCTCCGTGTTGAATTTCATTTTGTTAGCTTTGGCCCAGCTTTCTAGTCTATTCAGGTCATTTTGAATCTTGATCCTGTCCTCTGGGGTATTAGCTATTCCTCCTAATTTGGTGTCATCTGCAAATTTGATAAGTATGCTCCCAATTCTGTAATCCAGGTCATTGATAAAGATGTTGAATAGCACCGGGTCCAGGACAGAGCCCTGTGGGACCCCACTGGTCACTTCTCTCCAGGATGAAAAAGAGCCATTGTTGAGCACCCTTTGGGTTCGGCCAGTCAACCAATTACAGATCCATGTAACAGTTCCTTTGTCTAGCCCACATTTTACAAGCTTGTTTGCAAGAATGTCATGGGGAACCTTGTCAAAGGCCTTAGTGAAATCAAGATATACTATATCCACAGCATTCCCTTCATCTACCAAGCTGGTAATTTTATCAAAGAAAGAGATTAGGTTTGTCTGGCATGACTTGTTTCTCTGAAACCCATGTTGACTTTTTGTGATTATGGCATTGCCTTCTAGATGTTCACAGACTCTCTGTTTAATGATCTGCTCCAGAATCTTTCCTAGTACTGATGTCAGACTAACTGGACGATAATTGTTGGGATCCTCTTTTTCCCCCTTTTTGAAGATGGGGACAATGTTTGCCCTCCGCCAGTCTGCTGGGATCTCTCCTGTTTTGCAGGAGTTTTCAAAGATTATTGCCAATGGCTCCGATATTACATTTGCCAGTTCTTTTAATACCCTTGGATGGAGTTCATCTGGTCCCGGAGACTTAAATTCATTTAGATTAATAAGGTGTTCCTCTACTATCTCTTTACTTATTCTGTGCTGAAATTCCCCTATTCTGTCCTCTGCTCCATTATCCTCAGGTTGAGCACCCTTTGCCTTTTCTGAGAAGACTGTGGCAAAGAAGGTGTTGAGTAATTCTGCCCTTTCTCTGTCTTCTGTTAGCATTTTGCCATCTTCTCCACGCAGTGGCCCTACCGTTTCCTTCTTCTTCCTTTTGCTGCGGACATATCCAAAAAAGCCCTTTTTATTGTTTTTAACCTCTCTAGCAAGCCTGAGTTCATTCTGCGCTTTAGCTTTTCTGACTTTACCCCTACACATGCCTGCTATTTCTTTGAATTCCTTTTTTGTGATTTCCCCCTTTTTCCATTTCTTATACATGTTCCGTTTCAAACTCAGCTCATAGGTTGTGGAGGTGTGTGGAAAAACCCCCAATTAGGGCAACTTAAGCTTTGGGCGAAAATGGCCACAACTTGGTTATTGGTTGGAGCACATGGTGGATATAGCACAGTTGATGATACTTCCAGCCCAATATTTGCAACAGTGTGAACTGCCATGTGATTCCCTGCCCCTCTTAGGAGGACAGCAGAAAATGGAGGTGATCTCTAAGGTAAGTGGGCTCTTTGGGGCTGTGACCATAGTGCCCAACTGTGCAGGAGAAAGCCATTTAATTTATGGTCACGTGATTATTTCTCCTTTATATAGCTGACCTCTCCACTAACATGCGCCTCTCTCCCTTGAATATATCCAAGAGAAAGTCTTTGAAACTAGCCCTGAATGCTGTCTTCTTCCCCCCACCCCAAGCCTGAAATTGTATTCTTGCCTTGGCCTTTAAGTTTGTCAGAGCAAAGCAATTGGATGTTTCTGCTTTTAGTACTAGCATAAAATGAATGCAAGCTTATATCACTTCCAAGCAGTCAATAAGGTGAACAATCAAGCTTAAGAAATCTATAGTTCTGTTGTGTAGCTACTTCCCTTAGTGAGCCCTGGAAAGCTTGCCAAAAGCAATTCCTTAATAAAACAGAGATTTCAGCAGCATTGGTGGCTTGACCTGAAAAAGAAAAATCCATTCTGGCCTGCAGCAATGTGAATATGCTGAGGTATTGCTAAGGAAAGGGGGGAAACCTGCTGGGAATTAAAGTTTTAGACAAGGAGACAGAACATACATACAGGAAAATAACACAACACTTTTTGCTTGTTGTTATGTGCCTTCAAGTTGATTCCAACTTATGCCCATCTTATCATAGAGTTTTCTTGACAAGATTTGTTCAGAGAACTGTCATCCTCTAAGGTTGAGGGAGTGTGACCTCCCAGGGTCACCAAGTGGGTTGCCATTGAGCAGGGATTCAAACCTTTGTCTCCTATAGTCCTAGTCCAGCATCCAAACCACTACAGCACACTGGCTCTTATTACTAAATTTTATTGACTCAGCATATACGATATATCGTATATATCTGCCAAATACTAAGTGACCATTGGATCAATACTGTTTATGCTGATGGTGGGCCATGGATCTCCAAGTTCTTTTAATTAATGATTACAGAGATTGGACCTTAGGATTTCTTTATGAAAAGCAGGCTCATTAACTACTGAGCTACAGCATCTTCCATAATGATAAAATAATAGAGTATTATTTATCAAGCTATATATGAAACATCAGAAAAGGGCCAGTGTTGTTCAACATTTTTATAAACATCTTGGAAGAGGGCAGAAAAAACATGCTCATTAGATTAACAGAAAATACCAAATTGGTAGGGATAGCAAGTACCTCAGGTGACAGAATTTAGCATTCAAGATTAACATAACAGAATGGGGAGCCAGATGAAAAGTAACCAAGTGAAGTTGAACATGGATGAATTCAAGGCAAAAGCAGATATACAAATATAGGATGAGTCATACCTGGTTTGACATGAGAACATACAGAAGGGATCTAGGAGTCTTGGTAGACAATAAGTTAAACATGAGTCAACATGATTTGGCATCATAAGTAGCTAAAATAATGTTATGCTCCATTAACAGACTTCTGGTGACTAAATCAAGGGAGGTCATAATGCTATATTCTGCTTTGATCAGAGCTCACCTAGAGTATTGCAGCTAGTTCAGGGCACAAGAGTTTAAGAAGGATATTAACAAACCAAACTAAGTCCAGAGTGGGGCAACTAAGATGGCAAACGGTTTGGGAACAAAGCTCTAGAAAGAATGGTTGAGTGAGTTGAAAACTGCTATTGACCTAATCTTAATCATAGTTCAAAATCAATGATACTGAAGTTCAGTTGCAATTTATTCCTATGAGTTGTTGTGCTGAGATAAAGTCATCATATCAAAATAGGCGTGAGTCATGGCTATCATCTATTTTTAAAGTGAGCCACATGAATGATGACTGATGAGTTTCACTACTGCAAGTATGGGGAATATGTGGCTCTGCAGATGATGCTGGACTTTAACTCCCATCAACCTTATCTAGTTTACCTAAGGCTTTTTATAGTAGCTGTAGTCCAACAGCATCCAGAGGGCTTCAGATTGTCCACCTCTGCTCTTTTCCTTTACACACACACACACACACACACACATCCACATAACTGGTGGAGTGATAACAAGCAAATAATTTGTGGCTCAGTACACCTGAAAGGCTTATTCTTTTGCAGGTCACACAGAAGCACTCCTCTCTTCCACTTTTGCTAGCTTGGACTGAAAGGAAACATAAAGTTGACATGGCTGTGTCTTTGCACATGGTGCTAATAGGGGCTTTCCTCCCAATGTGAATAGCAATTCATAAGAGATACTTTTGTCAGGAAGATAGCAGACATTCGCTCTCCTTGCCCACTGCAGCTACATTAATTGTCACTTCAACTGTTAGAGCATAAACACTTAGCTCTGCAAGAGAATGAAAGGCTTCCTTTCATTTTTTTAGGGGGGGGGGGAAATCATTCCTAAATCCTGAAAATGGGTTAATTGTTAGTATTCACTACCCACCACTCTGGTTCAAGGTCCTCCCAGAAGAAAGGACTAAACACTCTCTCCATAAGTTACTCCTTTCTTCCCTCTGCCATACCTGGAGACTAAGGCCTGGTCCAGATGGGCCCTTTAGCATGTCCTGGTGACGTGCTAGGGTTTCCTTGGGGCGCTGTTTCCAGATGCCCCGTAACCCTAGCACATCATCAGGATGTCATCGCTGCGCGGCACCATATACACAGAGTGCACAGCTGTGATGTCACTGCTGCGCATCGTCCAGATGGACCGGCGCAGCAGCGACATGCTTGCACCGCCACCAGCAGTTTGCAGTGGCGCAAAAAGGAGCCGCTCTTTTGTTTTCTGTGTAGCCATATCGTGCAATTTGGTTGCTGTGGCGCGCGGCTATGCGGAAAAGAGAGGCGGCTCCTGGCCGCCTCTTTCTGGCGGTCTGTACCCCGCCTAAGCCACGTGTTAAGCTACCAGAGAACTTCCTTTCCCTTCCAAACCCAGAAGTAACTTGATTCATAGATCAGAAGCCATGCAGTGAGAACTGGGCTTTGCTCTTTCGGAAGACGTTAAACATTTTTACATAAAAGATTTTACCTCATTTGTGTGCACATTAAATGTAAAGATGCATTAAATGCAAAGATGCATTTAATATCATGTCTTCATTTTCCTTTGTATCCAAAATTAGCAGTCAAGTTCCCTTTCAGTGTGGAATTACTAAATTTTTCTTTGTGACTGTTACAGAAGCTAAAAAGTTAACTATTGTATGTATATTCATTCTGGGTATTCTCACCTTTGAAGCCATCTGGTTATACTACTGTATGCCAATCTTCCCACACCTGGTGGCCTCTGGATGGATTAGACTATAGTTCCCATCTTCACTGCCAGCATAGTAGTCAATTCCATATATTCAAATAAAATCCTAAAATCGGTCTTTCATTTTAACAAGAACAGGAAGTAACATTTTAGTCATTAACTCATAAAATATCCCACTGTTAAAAAAACTACTACTGTCATATATCTCAAAGCAACAATATTCAAAATGAATATTTTATGACAGAACACAGAAGCCAAACTAGAAGAGGGCTTAAGAGGATAAGCAAGGAGGAGATGAAGGAATGCAGGAGCAGGATGATACTGGATATTTAATTAATGGTTATACCTGGTGGAAATATGTTTAATTTTTTTTAAAAAAAATGTGTACTGTTTCCTAGGATTCATATTAAACCTGAGACCTGAATTATATCTGTTAAATGGGATTTAGAGGATATAAGGGAATTAGGATATAGAAATTTGATAAGTTATTTAGTTACAGCAAAAAGATTGGTTTTTGCGAATTGTTGGAAGATTGATAAAAAACTGACATGTATGGAATAGCTAGAGAAAGCAATGGAACTGGCACATTTAGATAAATTACCCAGTTTGGTAAAAGGGAATTCAATAAAGTACTTTTTAAAAACATGTAAACCCTTGATAGAATTTGTAAATCAAAGAAGAGGGGATGACAGGATTTGAGGTTTAAGTAGAAGCAGCTTTCTTTAGGATTGAAATATAGGAGATTATCCCATTCAAAAAAAAAAAAAAAAAGGAGAAAGAAGAAAGAAGAAGAGAGACTTAATTCTGCCATTTTCAAGTCGATTACAGGATGCAGTAGGGCATTATTGCAGGGAAAATGCTGCTGCTGCCCGACTGCATCCCGAAGCTGCACTCAACTGGTCGATTTGCAAAGTCGGGCATTGGCAGCATTTTCCCTGCGATAACACCCGACTGCATCCTGTAATTGACTTGAAAATGGCAGCGGTAAGTCAATGCTTTTTTTTTTTTTTGTAATGGGATAATGTCCACAGACTTAGTTAGGCTGCATTAAGGATGTGTTTTTCTTGCCTGAAATTTCCTTTGGCTGCTACATTGCTTTGTAGCTCTATGAGTGGTTCTTGCAAATATATATATTATATATATATGTCCACAGCATTCACAGCAAACAACTACCCAGGCTGGTATATTCATGTCTAGCAGATCGCGGAAACAAACTTCCATATCACTATAGAGCTGTTTCAAATGATTCATACCCACATCCACATTTTATCATCTTTTTGTTCATCATTAACCGCTGCCAAAAAGAAAAACTGAATTTTCAATGTCCAATATTGGTGGCATGCAGCTTGACTTTTTCAAGAGACCCTGTAATAATCTTCCTGTTTGAAAAAAGGTCACAATTGCTGCCCTGTGGTTGTTTGTTTTACAAATTGAGCCTTTTGAAGACATCACACAGGAAAAATGTGACATATTTATTGGAGGTCATCTTTCTTCCATTTTCCTGATTCTGAAAAATGTCACAATTGAGTCCCACAAAGCAACAAAGGCATAAATGCAATAATAAGCATGTGAAGTCTTTGTTATTGTCCTCACAAAGCTGTTGAAACATCTTGAAGTGCATTTGATTTGATGTAATTTACTGCTTTTATTACAATATGTAGAGACTCATGCAAGTACCCTGCTAGTGTATTTGAAATGTTGGTTCATGACTGTTGACATAACAAGACACTGCTGGCAAAACTGAGGATTCCCTTATAGTGTGTGTTTTTTCTTCCTTGGCTATCAGTTTGGATATCTTGTAAGATGCAAATAAACTTTTGTCATGTAAAACTGATTTCTGAACAGACATTTTCTTATTCTGGTCAAGTTCTAAATTTATCTCCTAGTGCTGGAAAATATTACAGTGGTTTATCTTTCTTGTCTCATAAAGATAAGAAAGATAAACCACTGGAATATTTTCAAGCACTGTGAGATAAATTTGAAACTAGACCTACACTGAAGAAAATGTCTGTTGATAAATCAGTTTTACATGACAAAGGACAAAAAAAAAAAAGACTTCACATACTTTATTATTGCATACAGAAGTCCATTGGCTGCCTTTGTCATTTTGTTGCTTTGTGGGACTGAATTGTGACATTTTTGAGAGGCATAATTTCCAAATGCTTCTGTAACTTGCATGGACAAATACTCTCATTGGAACATGTAGTCATACATATCAAAAATAAAGGTATTGTGCGGTCTTGTGGTGATGGAATAAATCTAGCCAAGATTCTCAACTGAGTATTGTCAACATTTCTTATTTGTGGAGGTAGCCATGGGGGTATCTAAAAATAAAAACAAAACAAAATTCAGTACAAATGCAGAGTAATTTTTTGTATGTTTGTGACTACAAAATGATAAGATCACTTCTCAGAAATAAAACAGCATTAGAACATTGGAGCAAACACAAATGAAAATTATGTCTGATCCTGATAGATCTTTATGGCAAGAAGCAATTGAACACAGCAACTGTGAAAGGAATGGTGCAAACAACAACTAAAAATACCTGAAGATTACACACAGAACTCTCATATGTGGCAATATACCTCATTTCGCAGAAATACTTGCACAAAGAAACAGCACCTCACACACTAATACTCCTCCAGCCATACATCTTGCCATGACAAAAAAGATGCGGACAGTTTGGTGTGCACAGCGATGGAGTGCAGAAATGGGAAGGAGAAGGAAGTGGAAGTGACATTGCTGCAGAGTGTGTGTGTGGCGATCTATCCACTGAGGAGCACAGTCACTTCTCTGTTCACTCTACTTCTCTGTTTTGTATTTTCTTCACTTCTGTTTTCTGTTTTGTTTTGTTTTCTGGGTCACTTCTCTGTTTTCTTCACATCTCACTTCCCTCCGTAGCCCACTAGTCTCATGCTGTGGGCCCCCATTTATGCTATTTTCACCTGTGACCCCCTTGGAAGATCCTGGGCCCCCCAGGAAGCCATATAGCCCCTGGCTGAGAAACACTGTACTAGAGGTACAAATGTGTCAGGAATCTACATAGCTAGTAAACAATAGATCCTCAATGTTTGAGAACCACTTTGATGGAGAGGTGTTGGACAAAATCATCATAAAGAAGCAGGTAAGATGCACTGCTGACATCTGCAAATACTCAGAGATTCTGCTCTGGATTCTTTTGTGTCTAATTGTTCATGTCATGGACTATAACACGAGCAGTCTTACATTCTCAGCACTGAGATATTCATGACCTCATTATACAATGGCATTTGCATTGCTGACATGGCAAGTGCTGTTTGTGCAATGGTTGCAATTGGTAATCCCAAGTAACTATGCCAGTAAGTGTTTTTGCTCTGCTGGTGTTGAATGGGAACTGGGATTTTGCCAATGAGAGCTGTCTCCAGATTTAAGAAGTCATGGATGAAGTATTTAGTACACAGCCCTGCCTCCAAATGATTTGAGCATGGGATGATGAATAATATAACCTCCAAATACTAGATTCATTTTATGAGGAAGTGCAGAATTTCAGGATTCTTTTTTAGTTTTGCAGTGCGCCCGCATCATACGCAGGTGCGCTTTACACGGCTTTCAGCATATGCCAAAAGTTGCACGGGGAGGAAGGGGCGGTGCGTCCCCTAGGGAGTAATGGGATGCATGCACGAGCCCCATTCATTTAAATGGGGCTCGAGCATATGCGGAATTTGCTTTACGCAGGGTAGTCTGGAACAGATCCCCTGCATAAAGCAAGGGCGCACTGTATTTTTATGTAGAAATAAGCCTACAGTTTTTCCTTCCTCTTTTTCTAAATATATGAAAATCCTTCCCATTGCTGCAACTGTCTATTTAAGTGGACTAGCCACACCTGTGGGACATTTTGAAATGACATTGCCACATAAGGTAGCATTAGTCTAAATCCTATTTTCAGTCCTGACAAAAATAGATAATAAATTGAATTTGTACTGCTTTTGTTCCACCATTCAGCAATTATTCAAAGGGTTTATTCTAGTCAGGACTAAGCAAAAGAATGCCAAGCTATGTTCCCTGTGGTGTCTTGTAGTGGAGGGGATTAGGAGAGGGCTGCTCATTGGCCACAATGCAGTTGTTGAAAATATCAGCCACAAGAATATTTGAATGATAAGCAGCATCTCATAACAAATTGCTGTGTCCATGCAGTTCATTTCCCCCCATATTTTGAAGGTCTTGAAATTTAACTGTTCAGCATAACTAACAGAATTTTTATTCCAAAATCAATACTAATGATATGCAATATGACTGTTTAAGTATACCCACCCATTGCTTTGCCCCCCAGATCGAAAATGATTTACAGCAGCTGACAATTTGTATGCCATGAGCAAAACAGATTTTATGTTTAATATGTGACAAGATGATGTATACCCATCAGTCCAGGCAATAAGTGTGTCTTCCAAGAGAGATAATTTATATTTTATTTCCATGCATTTGGCTAGCAGGATCTCCTAGGCACTGACTGACTACAAGGTCCATGTGCAAGCCATCCCGATGGATCAAGGTTCACTAAGCATCCCAAGAGCACAGGATGGTGAGGATACATTTTGGCCCACTTTTTGATATGGCAATAACTTTGCAAAATCCATTCATTTCTTCACAAATTCAGCAGACTGAATTTGACTTTTTAATAGAAAAATGAATGTGGGAGGAAGTAAGACTGACTGATTTATCTAACCAGGCTGAGAGACTGGGCTTTGAGTGCTGAGCTAAATTGATGAAAAATCATATAATTAAAATTTATTTGATAGAGTGATAGACCTAAAAATAATGTTACAAAATGGATAATTTGCTGCTTTTAAATTGCTATTCTAAAATTCTAAGCCTTGGGGCTGACAGCCTACCCCGCCTAATGGCAGTGGCGATCCTGAGGGAGAGCAGGGGCAACAGGAGGATGGATTGTTGAGAATGGATATGCATGGTGAGATGATGAGAGCTGTAGTCCAATACATCTGGAGGACACCAGGTTAGGGTGCCCCTTCTGACAGCCATCTCATCCACTGGCCATCACTACATCTTAAAACAAAGATTTATATAAGTTAACTTTGGTTTGGTACAGCCTCTCACTTGCCTGATTTGTGGGGATTGTAGCCTAACAACATCTAGTGAGCCACACATTTCCTATCCCTTGAGTAAAGTGGTAGAGAAGTGGTACAGTTCCTGTAGCTGGCATGGAGGAGAATTTCTTTAGGTCCTTGCTGTTAAGAAAATAGAATCCGTTTGCACCTAGACTAATATGAGGATCAGAACACGGCTATACTTTGCAGTGGGCATTCTTCTAAATTTTATCATTTGGATCTTGTCTCAAAAATGTCTTAAAAGTTTGCATTAGGAAAGTTGTGTATAAAATTAAATATGAATTTTCATGCAGGTTTTTTTTAAAACCACAGACTGATGCAGAAATTGAATGTAATGAATTGATGACTGAACACATGCAAAAATGAGAACACACCAGAAATACACTGATTGTCCATTCCTACCCAGCTCATAACTGGTCACTGCTACCACTTCCCTGTACAATTCTCTGCAACCAGTTGAGTGGTGATTCATAGTTCTCTCTGATGTGTGACTGTCTGATTACTGGCAGGACATCTTGTGAAGAACTCTTCATCTCCTGCTAAAATACAAAAGATCAGCCAAATTATCCTCCTAAGGTCAAGAAATATTCTGTGCTAATGAGAGGAAAGAAAAGAGATATTTCACTGAAATTATTAACCCAGTGGTGCTAAACATTAGCCTTTAAAGTACACAATAAAGCAAAATGTTCTCCTCTCCTCTAGAGGTGAGTATGATTAAATCTTAATTCCAATGCCATGGGGCTAATAAGAAGTGATTGGTTCTATGCCTTGATACAAAATGTTTTTAGTGGACAAACTGTCCTGAACTAATCCCCCTTGGTCAAAGCTGTTCTGCTCCTCTAAATGTCAAGTAATCTCTTTAGTTTCTTCAGTTACTTTCACTGGACACATTCACACTCTTGGATTAAAAGCCATGTGAACTGCCATGTTTTTCCATGGCAAAAAAGAATTGCCTAATCAAGAAGTGACATTCTCAGGCTCTGCAGTAGGTATTTCATTAATAATGAACAACAGGGTATCTGTTGTTTTCCATTTCAAATGCAGAATGACTATATGGAATATGTTAGGCTAGTTCAACCTAATAACTATGTTCACTAAGACTGATGGGAATTGCAGGCCAATACAACTGGAGAACACTAGGCTGGGAAGAGGAACTCTGTCTGAAATATTTTACCCAGGTTTTATTACCAGAACAGCCCCCCCGCCAACAAAAAACAAGCAAGCAAACAAAAAAAAAACCACAAAAGAAAAAGTGATTGTATAATTCTTTTGTGATATTGTAGATAAGATTGTCAGTTGCCTACCAGTCTGTGTGCAGTTGTTAGTCTGAATTTGGTTGTAATTGTAGTACATGAGTGCACCTGGCATGTCAGGCTTTGGGATTTTTCTCACAAGCTTTCAAATATTGCCTCAAATTTGGAGGGGTGGATAAGGATTAGATCCTTCCTTTGTGTTTAAGAGTTGGCTATATTGATACAGACAAGGCAGTGAATAACATCTAAAGGTTAGTCTACACACAAGTATATTATGCGAATTGCTGTGGATTTTTGCACATTCACATCAATGCTTAATTGTCTTCATTTTCCTGCAAAAATTCACATCTATTCTGACATAAATGCACTGTCATGCAAATCTATGAGAAATGGGTGGATGGTGGTATATTTGATAATGCCTATCCTCATGGATATTCTGGCAAAAATCATGAATTCTTTTTCAATGGAGTTTTTCACCATCCCCTGGCAAAAAAACCTGACTTCCTCCAAATTACATATGGCCAGATCAGAGTCTTTTCAGTTTGAATGGGGAGTATTTTAATTGTTTAGACAAGCCCCAAGTCTCAGGCTGGGCTGAACCCTGTACATGGAAATTCTCATACATCAAGCAAAACAGTAAGAAATATTATTCCAAACATCTTGAAATGATGCAGCAAAATCACCCAGGGCCACTTTTGAAGGGTTGAAAAAAGTCTAATGTTACCCTGCTATGTGTTGTGTCTGATTTGCATTCACAGTAAAGTAATACAGTAATAACAAAAAACCCCCATGCCTTCCAAGTCTTCATAAGTATGACTGAAAACTGCAATCACTGTAACAGCAGAATGCTTTATTGCATGATTGACTGAGTGAGTGATTGCACCATCAGTATATAGTGGTACTTGCAGAATAATGGCATAGTATATATAATTACTGTCAGGAATGTTCATTCTCTTATCTATTTTCCTTTATAGCATGTTAAAGCAAGACTTCTCACTTGGATGACTTTGAATTCTACTTAATACTTATCGGGGGAAATGGTCTGTCTTCCCCCGTTGCACACATACACCAGTATTGCCATTGATACCAATTAAGAAATTCTGAAGAAATTGGCCACAGATAATTAAATGCCAATTCCCTCCTGTCTCTCAAAATGCCTTGGCTGCAATCCTGCACAGAGTGATGCTTAAATCCCACTGAGGTCTTATAAAACTTGGAATGGATCATTCAGACTATTGCACCATGTTGGATGATATCAGTGCATGGATCTGACGTGTACAGGCTGCAGGCATAGAATCTCATCATTGGTCATTGGTCAATGGGATTTAAGCAGCATAACTGTGTGCTGGCTTACAGGTTTTTTTTTTTAAAGAAGTGCTACAACCAGTTCACGAATATATGTATTTAAAAAAGAATTTGTCAACTTAACTCCATTCTCCTGAGCACACTGATGTTTCAATTTTCTGCTAGCATACATTTAAATACCAGAGGGAAGAAGAGAACAATTTCCAATTCTTAGTTCTGGCATCAAATATCCTATTTTGGATTTGATTCAATTGGCATTTCAGTTTATCTGTCCCAAGTGAGAGACACGTGAAAGAGGGCTATAGGAAATGGTGATTAAAAATTGGTTGAGTTATGATATTAACAGTCCAGCCACAGAAATTCAGAGTCAGGAAAAGAGATAGGAAATTTGTGGACTATTGTTGGAGGGAAATAGAGGGGACCCCTGGGTTATAGCTATGGAGAAGGGAGAAATGAGGGTATTGCCTCCCCAAATAAGAATTCTGCCCCACAATGGAATTTTCCTCCAGTCCCCAAATTTTGAGCATTACAGTAACTTAAAACTTCATTTGAGTATTTAGTTTAAGAGAGCCAGCATAGTGTAGTGATTTGAGTGTTGGACTATGATCTTGGAGACCAGGGTTTGATTCCCAGCTCAGCCAAGAAGCCCACTGTGTGACCTTGGGCAAGTCACATGCTCCAGACTCAAGGGAAAGCAACGTTAAACCTAATCTGAAGAAATCTAGCCAAGAAAACCCCATGATAAGTTCACCTTAGGGTCATCATAAGTCGGAAATGACTTGAAGGCACACAATGACAAGTGCAGACAAAAGAGGGAAGCAAAGTTATCAAGGGAATGTGGAACATAGCAAATGTGAGTTCTAAGTATGAGCAGTTTTAAATGTCTTGCTCTGCAATGCTAGAAATTTGGGGAATGAAGTAAAATTCCACGTGGGGGAGAACAAAATTCTTATTTGGCGAGGCAATGCTTTCATTTTGTCCCTTCATTTTGTCCTGATACCCCTC
Source organism: Sceloporus undulatus (assembly GCF_019175285.1). NCBI lineage: Eukaryota > Metazoa > Chordata > Lepidosauria > Squamata > Phrynosomatidae > Sceloporus > Sceloporus undulatus. The sequence continues at coordinate 196,058,303 of NC_056524.1, read as the reverse complement.
TCCCCACAACCAGGCAAAAACAATTCCATTGACTAAAACCCTTCCACTTATAGGAAACAAATTTAATATCTTTGATTTCAGGGGAACTAGATAGAAGAAACTTAGGTTGGACCTAGTCAAGAAACTCTGTTTCACAACCCTTCATAAAGTATCTGGAGCATTGTTTCAACCAAACTGCATGCATACCCTCTAATTATCCCTTTGACAGGGACAGTCCTGATTAATCTTCTCTCATCCTACTTTTCCAGCTGCTTTTACAATGCTCCAATCCCCCCTTTTCCCTTTTTCCTCAGCTTATTTCAATTGCTGCATACTGACTTCAAAGTACAAAAGCAGTTTTATAATATATTCAGTAAATTCAACAGAGAGGAGGTGGGACAGCATCATGCCCTTCCCAAGAGACTGAGACCAAAACAAACTGCTGCTCTTCTAGCTTGTGTGTTCTTCAGCATTAGTGACTTTTGACCAAACTCTGATGTTGCTTGGCCATATGTTCCACTTTTCATTTGTGAAATCTGGGATGGTATGCTACATGTAATTATAAATATGTAATTTAATTGTGTAAATCTATCTTTTAAAAACTGTAAGTAACAGCTCTGGGACCATATGGTTAGGAAAGGAGCTATGGTAATTGAGGGAGGTTTTTAATAATTCTGTTTAGTTAACACTAGACTCCCAACAAAGGCAGTCCATTGCAAAGCTGCTATTTGGCACAGAAGCCCATGGGTACCAGTGAGAGCTTCTTTTTCCTTTGGCCACAAATATAAAGTCTTTGCTCCATGGAGCAGATATTTTAGCTTTTTTTTTTTTAAAACATAGAGCAGAGAAGAGCTAATGTGTCCATAGTGGTGGGCTTCACACAAGGAAATTTAGCCAGGTTATGGTAGGCCCTAAAGATGGGCTTCAGATTTCAAAAACTGCCATCTCTAGAAGTGGACCCATGAGCAATACAATTGCTGTGTGTCTGCTGCAGTACTGTTTGAATATGGTTCTAGATCCATATATTAGGCAAGGGGTGGATTAGGGTGTTTCACAGTAGGTGGGTCACAGAGGAGACCCAGGGGAATCATTAGGGGGTGTTGGGTGTGGGGGATGCATCAGGTGTCACCCAAAGGGGGGGGGTGACACCACTGCTCTCCAAACATTTGCCTTTGAGCAGAAATGGGTTGTGGCATTTGCCTGCTTCCCTTTACAATGCTGGTGTTCAGCAGAAGAGATGGTTTGAATCTCAGTGGGAGGAAAAAGGAGAGGGCTCAAGGGTTAAAATTATTTTTTTAAATAAATTATGTTGAGTTATGCCGACTTCATTAATTTCATAGGATTTTCTTAGGCAATACTCAGAGGTGGTTTTACCACTTCCTTCCTCTGAAATATACTCCACAGCAGCTGGAGTTCATTGGTAGTCTCCCTTCTATGTATTAATCAAGGCTGCTAAGATCTGATGGGATCTGGTGCTTTTAGGGTATTTAGGTTCTTAAGGTGAACCTATCATGGGGTTTTCTTGGCAAGATTTGTTCAGAGGGAGTTGGTCTTTGCCTTCCTTTAATGCTGAGAGAGTATGAGTTTACCAAGATAACTCAGTAGGTTTCCATAGCCAAGCAGGTAGTCGAACCCTGGTCATCAGAGTTGTATTCCAACATTCAAACTACTATACCGTACTGGCTCTCCCTGCATCTATACCAATACCTGTTTCTGTGCCTTGAACCACATCAATATATAGGAACAAGGGCTTGAAATCTACATCATAAAACCTTTTTATCATTTGCCAGTGTACATATGCCCACTTCACTTGAATACTTTCTTAGCAATAAAAATCTATGATGCCCAGAGGTGGTCCTTTGCCTCGTTCATACACTTTAATGCAGTGCATTTCCCCACGTCATTCTGGCCTCTGCACTCTTTCACATTCTATTATTGCTCTAAACACTGCCTTTTCTCCCCAGATCGCTGTTTGAAATTTGATTGCTTATTGCCTTTTTTGCTTCAGATGTCTCTTATTTAAAATGTTATTGCTTTTTGTTCTCTCACCCACCATGCCTTCTTGAAGTTTCCTGCGTCCTTTCAATTTCCTTCCCTGCATTTCTCTATTTTGTGTTTACCAGCTGCCATCATTTTTCATTTTGTGCTTATGCTTAGGAGTGTACACATTCTGTTATGCATCATGGAAGTTTCTTCCCTATCTTTGAACAAGTGAATTGCTCCCTCTCCCCCTCTTTCACTGGGATGCAGTGGCTTAGTGGTTTAGATGCCAATTCTTACAATCAGAAGATTGAAAGGTTGACAGTTCGAGGCCCAAGTGCTGCATGATGGGGTGAGCTCCTGTCACTAGTCCCAGCTTTTGCCAACCCAGCAGTTTGAAAGCATGTAAATGCAAGCTGATAAATAGGTACAATTTCAGTGGGAAAGTAACAGTGTTCGGTGCAGTCATGATGGTCACGTGACCACCAAAGGCATCTTTGGACAACACTGGCTCTTTGGCTTAGTAACGGAGATGAGCACAACCCCCTACAGTTGGTTATGACTAGACAGTCATGTCAAGGGACTACCTTTATCCTTTTTTACCCCCTCTTTACTACACCTTTTAGCTGTTGCCTGAGCTCCTCACTGCAGTTCTTGCAAACAGAATCAAGCAAGACCTTTCCTTCTCTAATTTAGGTGAATCTGCAAAGTTCAACTCTTCCAAAAGTCTTGAAAGATGCTTATAAATTAGGCCTTATAAATTTTCCAGGGTTTGTTATGAAGGATTTTTTTTTGGGGGGGGGTCCTTTCCATTCTGAGAGAAAGGTTGAATTAGTTGCTTTGAAACTTGGGGGAAAGAAATTCAAATTATTGGAGACTTCAGTCAATTTAATTGAAATAGAGGTGGCTGCATATGTCCTAGATTGATAATACAGGGTATGTTTAGGTATATACATGAAGAAATAATAGAAGCCTAGTGCAATTTGTCCTCGTATAGTACAGCAAGGCATACCTCACACCAGTCTGAATCTGGCAGGGACAGTCCTGACTAATCTTCTGCCATCCCACTTTTTGACTTCTTTAAAAGTGTCCCAGTTTCTCTCTCCTCCTCACATCTTCCCCCCTTATTCTCAGCTTACTTCAACTGCTGCAGACTGAGAACCTTGACAGACTGGCATCAAAGGCTGGCATCGGGGCAGAGTGGGGGTGTGGGCATCCACATGATGCAAGCCCTGACTCTGCCCCATGCTGGCATGATGCCGTGCACCCACCCCACCAGATGACGCAGTGGCAAAAGAGTGCCGAAAAGCCGCAGCGCCGGCAGCTATGGCTCCCTTTTTGTGGTGCAATAAAGAGCTTTTTGTGGCTCCTTTTTGTGCTGCGGAAAGGACAGATTTGGGTCGTGGCATGTAGTTGCCATGGCCCTGATCCAATGCAGAAAGGAGTGGCCTGTTCAGCCCCTGAGTTCAGCAGAGATCAGTGAAAGGTCCAAAGGCTTGGCTAAATATAGGAAGAGGCACATAAAAGTTCCTACCAATATAAAACAGAGATAATAATAGCAGCTTATGATGCATAGAAGCTGAGTGAAAATTGCCATCAAGTTTACAGTATATGTCTTCATTTTTGTCAGTGATTGCTAGAAGGATCTAACCTCAGTGTAAGCATTAGGGTTAACTAAGGAGTTTATCGCACAGCCATTTTTGTCCAATCCAGGCACGGGATGGGATTGGGACTGAATGGGGGAAAAAAGGTGTCATCGCACAGAAAAATGCAGACTTTTTCACAGGGTGACCACAAGCTGTGCCTCAGCTGTGTTTATCCTGCTGATTTTGGTAGTATGGAAGCTTTCCATCCAACAAGAGCCCTGGTGGCGCAGTGGTTAAATGCCTGTACTGCAGCCATTCACTCAAAACCACAAAGTTGCGAGTTCAAGACCTGCAAAAGGGCCCAAGCTCGACTCAGGCTTGCATCCTTCCGAGGTCGCTAAAATGAGTACCCAGACTGTTGGGGGCAAATTAGCTTACTTGCTAATTAGCTTACTTGCTGTTCACCGCTATGATCTTTGGAATAGCTGTATATAAATAAAACAAACAAACAAACAAAATCTGCTGGCTAAGCATGGCTGGGGGACAGCTTGTTAACTTTTTCTGTGTGATAACACTGGTTTTTCCCTGTTCAGTCCCAATCCCGTCCCATGCCCGGATCAGGCAAAAATGGCTGTGTGATAAACTCCATAGAAAGTGATACAGTGTCCGGAGGTATGTTTAAGCCCTGAAGCCTGGATTAGAAGAAAAGGGGAGAACAATGAAAAAAAAAAAAGGACTTTATTAATGGAACTCTACCTGAAAGAAAAAGATAACTTGGGATTCTGCTGCCAATTAGCTGCATTCTTAATGCAAGAGATTTTAAAGAAGATTTGAAAACTATGTTCAAAACAATCTTCTGGTTTATTGGAATTAATAGATTCATTAAAGGAGATTTAACAATGGATCCATTAAAGGAAGAGTTTCTTCCTGACTTTTACCTATATTACTTTTACTTTAGGGCCACATCCTTTTTATTCTTCCTTTTTAAAGACCACTCAGCAAAACACAGAGGTAAGCAAGCAAACATGCAGATAATTTTTTGTGGGTTTTTCAGGCTATGTGGCCATGTTCTAGAAGAGTTTCTTTTCTTCCTGACTTTTCACCAGCATCTGTGGCTGGCATCTTCTCCGAAGATGCCAGCCAGAGATGCTGGTGAAACATCAGGAAGAAACTCTTCTAGAACATGGCCACATAGCCCAAAAAACCCACAAAAAACTATGGATGCCAGCCATGAAAGCCTTCAACCAAACATGCAGATCCATGAAACAATTAAGTGAAATCTCTGTCATTTCTGTTCAGAGAAAAAAAAATCAACTTATTTCAATGGGTCTTACAGATAAGTGGGTATATATAGCTGCAGCTTCAATTTCTGTTAAAGACTGAGGCTAATTTTCTGACCAATGGCTCTTCTGTAGGTTGATACCCATTGGCTATGGCAATTTTAATTTGAAAGGCCACATCTGGATATAATACCTATACTTATCACATCTGAAGAGCTACCTACATTTTTATTTCTTTGCCTTCAGTAGTGTATTTGTAACCATTTCTTTCTGTCCCTGCTCTTTCAACTCCTAGGGGTTGATTTGTATCAGATCTTGGAGACATTTCTGTTGAGGGATTGATAAGGACCAAAGCTAGAAAATTTATAGCTTCCTGGCTGGCAGTAGTTATTATCTCAGGTAGTGGAATGCATTAGAGCAGAGAGGATATAATTTTAGTGCTGAGCAACAACAGCCCAATATCTGCTTTTAAAGTGTGATAGCGCACATGGGAGTGGTATTAATAGTTCAGGAGTCACTTTGTTAAATATCAGTGCTTAATTCTGCAAAAACCTAATTCTGAAATGGTGTGTGGAGAGTAGTGTACTCCTAAGGCTCATATAACAAAATGGATCTCTATTTGTGAAACACTTAGAAATAATGTGCTTGGATCTATTTTCAAGGATAAGCACAAGTAAACTGAGAACAAATTCCAGATGGGACATATTAGATTATCTCAACAGAACATGATCAAAGCTAGATCTCCAAGTGTTGTTTGGATTTAAAGGGCTGTCTCATATATGTATCTGTCTGTTTATCTCCCTTAAAAAAAAGAAAAGAAGGAATTCTCATTTTTTAAAAAATATGCAGCAGTATGACACATTTTAAAAACATAACCTTAAGGTATGAAATAAATTTACTGTGTTTGTAAAATTTGGGGAAACTCATGGCCAATAATCCTTCCATCCTACCTATACATATGAAAGACTTTTTATCTTTGTAAGAGAAAGAGGTATGACAGTGCAGCACTGGAAAACAGTATAGAATTTTATGGTTGCTTTCAGTTGTATTTCTCACAGTTTCAAATCCTATGTCAAATTTTATAATTCTACCTTTGCTTCTGATTACTCTAGTGTAGCCACAATGGTATCTGTGCCTTCTAGTTTATGTTCATCTATCTGTAACCAAGACAATGTTATTGATTCGGAAGCCTGGTTCAGAAGTCTCTGTTTTGTTATTGCCATTTAACCTTGTTAACCTTGGCTACTCACACACTTCTGAGTTCTTTTCTGTGCCATCTCCTTGACTGCAGTCATTCACTTTTTCAGCTGCATCCCACAGCATTCATTTGCATCCCTCCAGCAGACTGGAGATGATCTTGAAGAGAACACTTACCAATCTTGGATGAATGTAAGGTTTGACTCCTAAAACAAATGTATCTTTCCCCTTGCAACATCAAGACACAGCCAAAGTTGCTGAAGATCTTTTAAAAGGTTTGATTCAGTGGTGTCACATTTTGTTGTGTATTTTCTTCCACCTAGAATTCCCCTTTCTCTAAGGACTTCATCACATGGGGAAAATCGGAGGATTAAACAGCAATTATCCCATCAAAGTCACACAATTGCGATTAACATTTTCACGCACATCGCAATTAAAGAGCCATTATCCTGGGAATAAACAGGCAATAAACAGCAACAAATCATTCACAAAATTTTTCCATGAATGATTTGTTGCTGTTTATTGCCTGTTTATTCCTGGGACAATGGCACTTTAATCAAGACGTCATGTGAAAATGTTAATCGCAGTTGCTCAATTTTCATGGGATAATCGCTGTTTAAACCCCTGATTTCCCCATGTGATAAAGTCTTAACACTGGACAGAGTATCTACTTTTATTCACATATTTATTTATTTATTTATTTATTTATTTATTTATTTTTGATGTCACCTGTCTCCCAAGTAACCCAAGGCAGCTCACAAAAACTTTAAAAAACCAATAAAACAGTACAATTTTAAAGCACAATTAAAACCACATTAACAATTCAAAATCTTTAAAAATATTTTTAGAAATATAACACCATTAAAAACATACTAGACAAACACTGCTGTCACCCAAGAAAATGAAGATGTTGACAACTTGACAGTGCTAGTCCTGCTGAAAGTGCCCAGTGCACCTCTTCTGCTGAAGTGAGAGTGACAGAGGAAAAGTGGTAGGGATGGTCATCTTTCTTGCCATCTGAGAAAGAGAAAGAGATATTGCCAGTGTCTGCCATTTCAGAGGAGGAGGATGCAACTATAAGGCTTGGTCTCATTCCCTAGAAGAGTGAAAGAAGTGGTGATTTCTTCTCCTGAAGAAATCTTCTTAATGCCTCTGGTATGGTAAGGGCCACAATCAAACTCTCTGCCTTTTTCTTGGAGGGCATTTATGGGCCTCCATCTTTGATGGTGATGGTGGAGTAGGCACTGCAGCTGCATCCTGTTCTTCCACTAGTAGCATCGCATGGTGGAATGGATGAGAGTAGGCACCATAAACTCTTTGGGGTGGTAGGAATGAGAAGAGCAAGCAGGAGCTTCCAAGGCCAGCAGAGGCTCTGCTGGCATAGGGGGCAGTGGTAACTTTGCCATTCCTGTTGGCTTGCCTCACTCAGCCTAATGGTAGAGCCAGACCTGATCACCAATTCATTTGCAAATACACCATGTGAACTTAATGTCTTGATTTGCTCTCCATGCTGGAATTGTCCATTTTGGGCACAATCTATTACCTCAAGTTTGGAATTCCTATGATCAAGATTTGTAACTATTGTTGTAAGCAAAACCAAAAAGCCTAAACAAACCCAAAACCCTACAATGTATGATTTGCACATAGTGGAAATAATAATAATAATAATAATAATGATGATGATGATGATGATGATGATGATAATAATAATAATAATAATAATAGCAGTTTTTTCCAGATTGGGACTCAAAGTAGCTTTCAACAATTAAAAAACATGGGCAAAAATCCAAAAATCCAAAAGTTAAAAAATAAAACCCACATTTAAACACCACACACAGACACACACACCAGCACAGCTACACAATCTAGACAACATTCAGTACTGATTTCAAGTTTGCTTTGTATGTAGATGATTTCAGGTTCAATCCTCAGCATCTTCAAGTAAGTATGAAAAAAATTACAGCTTTCAGCTGTGAATTGTCACTTGTGTGTCTTCAAGTCATTTCTGAATTATGGTGACCCTAAGGAAACCTATCATGGGATTTTCTTGGCAGAATTTGTTCACAGTAAGGCCTCTGCCTTCCTCTGAGGCTGAGAGAATATGATTTGTTCAAGGTCACCTACTGGGATTCTATGGCTGACTAGGGATTGAAACCGTGATCTCCAGAGTCCTAGGGTGCATCTAAACTGTAAGAATGATGCAGTCAAAAACCACTTAAAGTATTGTTGCTCCTTCCTATGAGATCCTGGATTTTGTAATTTTACAAGTTCTTTAGTTTTCTTTGCCACAGAATGTTGGTGCCTCACAAAACTACAAATCCTAGGATTCTGTAGGAAGGAGTAATGACAGTTAACTTGGTATCAAATTGCATTATTTCTACAGTGTAGATGCACCCCTAGTCCAGCACTCAGAACACTACACCATACCGGCTCTCAAAAGTATCACTACCAGTCAGTATTGACAATATTGGGCTAGACGGTCCAATGGTGTGACTGTTTCCACATTTTAAGAGGGAAATAAGCACATGACTAACATTGCTACTGAAAATGTGGGTATTATCTTCTTACTTGTAGTGAGTTGTGCCTTATGTTGCTCTAGTCTCTGTAGTTCTTTTGGCTTACATGTGAAATGTTCACATTAGAATCAATAAACTCTGCAAAAGAGAGAGGAAAAGAAAGCCAATAGAGTAAGGAAAGCTTCCTTATTAGCTAGACTTGGATTCTTGTTTGGGGACTAGGCTTATTGATGCCTGACAGATACCCCTGCAGAAAATAGTGAAGATGTTTGGGCTGATACAGTTCTATACCTTGTAGTTCCTTTCCTTTAACCCCTTCTTTGGAGTTGGAATGAAAGGATGCTTTTGGTGCAAACCATCAATTGTGTTCATACAAAATGCTGATCTAGAATCCTAGTAAAACATAGTTTATTCTTCACTAGCAGATGCATGCTGCCTCATCACTCTTGTTTGGCTCCTCCAGTTTTACCAGTGGGTGCGGCTAAACAAACCAGGAATTTCCCAGCATTAAAAAGATGTAAATGTTATGCAAGGACTTGGATTTGGGTTGCTGCTTCCTTAACTGAATCAAACACAACTTCAAGTGCCATTTCTCTTTCTTTTCAATGCACTTCTCCTCCTTGATGGCAAGGAGAAAGGGTGGGGGCAGTTTCAGATTTCTGAAATCTTCTTTTGTCTATCAAGTTAACAGGGACGTAGCCAGGATTTTGGGAAGGGGGAGACCCAGAGAAGCTAAGAGCTGGAATATTGAGTTAAAATCCCCAGAAAGTCCCCGTAATGTTAATATTAAGGGGTTATATAACAAAAAACAAAAATATTCATAACCTTGATGATGGTTAATAAATAGCCTACAATTTTGGGTGAATAAAGCCATTATGACAATGTGATAAAATAAAACCACTCAAAAACTATAACAAACTTCTTTATTAAGAAGAATTAAGTATAGTAATGTGACATACAGGCACTTTACTAGTCTTATAAGGTTAAAACTTGTTCAATATTATGCTGTTAATATATTATTATTATTATTATTAATAATAATAATAATAATTAACCCAAAGCTGCTTTGGGTCCCAATCTGAGGAGAAAAGTGGGATGCAAAAACCACCACCACCACCACCACCACCACATATTAATAATAATAATTTAATTAACCTCTGGGTTAAGATTAAATAAAGACAAAACATCTATGTTAGTAATGAACATGTCAGCAAAAGAGAAAGAAGAGGTACAATCCAAAGTCACCTATCAGATTAAAAATAAAATTAAATATTTAGGAATTGAAATCACGACAAACAACAGAGATCTCTTTCGAAACAACTATGAAAAAACTTGGAAAAATTTTAAGAAAGATATGGATAAATGGAATAAAATCGGTTTATCATGGTTAAATAGAATCGCGACAATAGAAATGAATATTTTACCTCGCATAATGTATCTGTTCCAAAATATTCCTATCCTAACCAATGAAAAACCCTTTAAATTATGGCATAAAGATATTTCCAAATTTATCTGGGGAGGAAAAAAAGCAAGAGTTAGACTGAAGGAAATGCAAGATAGTGTCGATAACGGAGGTTTGGCAATTCCTAATCTTAAACTTTATTTTCACGCGTGTTGCTTGGAATAGTTAAGCGATTGGTGTACTTTGGAAAATAAATTGTTGCTTCAGCTGGAGGGATATAACAACCTTTTTGGGTGGCACGCTTATCTTTTTTACGGGAAATTAAAGGCAAACCAGGACTTTAAGAATCACTGTATAAGGAAAGCCATGGCAAAAATATAAATCTAGATTGTTAGCTAAAATCCCTTTATGGGTTTCCACCAACGAAGCATTCCACCCAAACCAAAATATTCTGCCAAGGACATGGGTTAATTACTATCATCTTCTGACAATAGATAAGGCAACAAATAATGTAAATCTGAAATCTCATGAAACACTTATTAAGGAAGGACTGAACATAAGCTGGTTTACTTATTGGCAGCTAAAAGAAAGATTTGGTTTAGACAAAGCAGATCCTGGTTTTGATGTCAACAAATCCAAATTCAATGAGATACTCCTCTCGAAAAAGCCTCAGAAAATAGCTAAATTTTATAAATTATTGTTAACCCAAGAGATGGAGGAAGAATATATTAAAGTAGCAATGTCTAGATGGGCACAAGAAATTCAACACACATTACCGTTGGTTCAATGGGAAAAAAATTGGAGGATAAGAATGAAGTACACAACTAGTTATATTCTGAGGGAGAATTACTATAAGATGCAATTTCGTTGGTATCTGACCCCAACAAAGCTGGCAAAAATATACAAAGGGTATGATCCTAAATGCTGGAAATGTAGGGAAGCGCCTGGTTCCTTCTTCCACCTTTGGTGGAACTGTAATCATGCAAAAAATTTTGGAAACAGATTCACAAATGGATACAGCAAATAGTGGACTACAAATTTCGGCAGGAACCAGAATTTTATCTTTTAGGAATGATATCTGACGATAACTTAGATAAAAAATATGGGAAGTTATTATTTTATTTAATTACAGCATCAAGATTAGTTTATTGGAAGAGTAGGGAGATCATAGATTGCAACAATTGGATATTAAAGGTGTTAGATATGGCAGAAATGGACAAACTTACCTGTTTGGCACAAGGAAAACCATGGGGAAACTGCAGAACAATCTGGAATCCCTTCCTTGAGTTCCTGGAAAAAAAGAAAAATATTAAATGTGATTTAGATTAGATTAAAGATTGTTTGAATTACGCTAAAACTTTATATAGATGTGGATTGCATTGATAATATTTACGAACTAATATTCTGTTTCTCTATTTTATATTAGATGTACCTTCTTAACAGAGGAAATGAAGAAATAAGGGAAATTATATATAATTTTCTGAATATATAATGTTTATTTTATTATAAATACATATCTCTGTATTTAGATTTTGGAAGCGTTTCAGTTGTACTAATTGTAAATGAAAATTTCCGATTCAAAAGGCGGAAGACAGTTCCTTTGAAGATAAGAAAGATGAGTGCTTAAATTGTCTTTAATTTTCATATACAGACAAGAAAGAGTGTATTAGTAAACTTCAGGAAGTCAATTTTATATGTTTTATAGTAGATGTTTAGGTGTTTATGTTTGTTTGTCAGGGTTTAGGTTAGGGGTTAGTATATTGTAACAAGTTATGTATGTATGCATGTATGTATGTATGTTATATCATGTGTATTGTATGCAACCATATAATGAACTGTATGAATACTTTATTTTTAATTCCATAAATAAAGTTAAAAAAAACCATAATAATAATAATAATAATAATAATAATATTAATTAACCCAAAGCTGCTTTGGTTCCCAATCTGAGGAGAAAAGTGGGATGCAAAAACCACCACAATTATTATTGTTGTTTTTGTGTTTCTCCCTGGGTTGGAGCCCTCTAACTAGGAAAACCAGCCTTTAAGTGACCCTCTTTCCCCCAGTCCTGCCTTCCAAAAAGGGGGGGGGGTTGCTCTTTTCCCACTCCCCAAAAAACCGCTGCAAAATGTTTGCAGCCTGTTTGGCCAACCTTCGCCCATCCCTGGCTTTGGGGCAGGAGAAAGGGAGAGGGAAGGGAACGAATGATGTTACCTGCCCTCCCTCCTGACCATTCCTCCCTCAAAAAAAAAAAAAAACAAAAACAAAAACAAAAAAAAGGCACCAATTCTGGGGAGGGAGGGAAAATGTAGAGATTTATCTCCCTTTCACAGTGACTGCACAAGAAGGATGGGTGGAGTGGAAGGAAAGAGTCTCTTCCTTCCTTCCTTCCTTCCTTCCTTCCTTCCTTCCTTCCTTCCCTTCTCCTCTTCTCCTTCTGCAGGAATGGAGACTTTTTTCTACCAAGGAGCAGAAGGAGAGGGGAAAAGGGGGAAAGTGAGGGAAAGAATTAAGTTGCAGGGAGGGAGGCCCTGCCCCACTCCTACTCCCTCTCTCTCAGTGAGTGTGCTCCTGATGAGAGGAGGAGGAGGAAGGGGCGTGAATGCGCCCACACCCCAAGGGGGGGTGGACCTCTTGGAGCCCCCCCCGGCTACGTCCATGAACTTAAGTATACTGGGCCTCCTGAACTACACTCTTCCATCTCTCCATTAACAACTCATATTATATCGATTCTAAATTCCTCTCCTCCTGGCACTTCCCACGTGAGGTTCTGTAGATTTGCTACATATTTTGAGATGCATAATAACCCTAACATAAAATGACCTAGAAAATAAATCATATTTTAAAGTAAATGCTGCCTTATATAGCATGCACTAGAACTTCTACATGACATAATGAAGAAAACATTTTGTCAAATATATGGGATAAAAGGGCAAATTGGTCATCAGATTTAACCCCAGGGGAAAAAAAACCTCTGTCAGACTATGTACTATGTCTGTACATATAAATAGGCCTTTTCTTAGCTTCTATTCCTTCAAATTGACACAGACCACTCTCAGACTGATCTTTCCAACACTGTAAAGTTTCAGATCAATCTGTTGAGACATTTTAAAAATATAAGCTATAGAACATGCAGCTTCCTATTTCTTGTCATAATGGAGGAATACAGTACTACCAGCTTTAATTAACTGCTGCAGTGGTCCTATAATTACAATATGTTTGGTCTGTCAAAGTCAGTCACATGTGGCTAAGAGCAATTAGTTAGAGTTTGCCAAATTTTTAGTTTTTTGTAGGGTTTTCGGGCTAGTATAGCCAAATGTTTTTGGAAAGGCACATGCAAATTGCCATTCATCTGCAGTAACACTGCAGTAATTTTGTTGCATTTATTATAAAATCAGGGCATAGCAGAAAGAAGAGGCCACCAGCTGTCATGAATTGATAGATCTCATTTGACATCCACAGTGTTCTGCAATGCACACCAGTTGGAGTTTATTGTTCAGAGAAGAATGATAGCCTAGCTAGGAGACCACCATCCAAGGCCAGGAATTAATTCTAGAAAGAGCAAATATTGAGAAAAGAGAAAAACAAGATGTCTTACACAGAAGCATAAAGTGATTTTGCCTATGGTATCCTCCAGATGCAGCCCTCAGGCTAGGAACTGCTTTGATATAATATGTTCATACATCACTAGGGAGAGCAATGTGAATAATGTAATGCCAGAGGTCTGATCATGAGGATCTTTATTACATAGTCTATGTGGAAAGTGGGCCCAATTGTCCCCACCAATGTGGGAGCATCAGGAAGCTGGGAAAAGTTACTTTTTGGACTACAGGCCAGTTATGCTGGTTGGGGATTTGTGGAACTATAGCCTGAAAGGGTAATATATCTAAGCTTTGGTACATTCTTCACACATGGATCCAGCTCCATGTGACTGCATGATGAAACAACAGCTACTGTATAGTTGAAGACTGCTTGTGAAGGGCATCTCTTCAAACAGAGGCTCAGTTGAAAGTCCTTGTGGTAGCACTAGTATTAATCTAACAGCAGGAGGGAGGGATGGCTGATTGAAATTATGGCTATATATTACACTTCTCAGCAGTTAGATCCTGCATTAAAAGCATGGTTGGTTAAACTTTGCTAAGTAAAACCGCTACCCCAAGATGTAGTCAAAACTGTGTAACGTGTAGTTATTTGCTACGTGAATTAATGGCCAAGTATGCAATTGAGTCTATTTGGTGTTTGTATAAATTTCTTTCTAACAATTCTGTGCTAATTGCATCAAATGATGAGCATCCAGACCACATTTGTCTTCTGTGTTTCTCCTGCCAGAAGTACTGTCATGGTTCAAAAGATGATGGAAAGTGATTCCCCTGAGTAAGCATGGAAGACGGTATTTGATAAACTGCAATTCACCAAGATGTCCACCCCTGTACATCCTCTCGAGCAACGCTTGGAAGAGTGTGCCCCGACCAAGGTGGCTCTGTAATATAGATTGTTTGAATTAGGCATCACACTCAGCTGAAGCTGAAGTAGACTGAGTAACACTTTCCTATAATCAAGGAATCCAATTTATTACTGCCAAACAGAAAGCACAAAGGTCATTTTCCCACTTTAGAATTTCTGAATCATTTAGTAGCTAATTTGTAATGATAATTACTGCAGTATGATGTGTAATTAGTTTGAGGTCTGTTCTTCCTCATCTGTTAAAGAGGAGTGAGAAGGGAAAATATGTCTAATCTTGGGCCAAAGTGGGAGTAGTCAGAATAGAATGCTTTAGTGTGGTGCTCTTAAACCTTGAGATTCAATTGTGTTTTTACACATTCATCATACTGAATCTGTAGGAACATAGGGAGCTGCTCTATATCAGGTCATGTCATTGCTCCTTCAAACCTAGTGGTCCTCAGGGTTTTTTTCCATTGTCTTCTATAAGGTTTGACAAATTTGCAGCGTTTTGCAATTTGCAAAGCCTGGGACTTTATAAATGTAGAACATACACTGATACTGACACATAGTGTGTCCTATTCACACATAAAGATGAATGGAGCTGTAGCTACAACTCTAAAGCCACATGGTGAAGTACTTTTAAAACAAAGTCAAGATTCAAAAGCAGTGTGCAATATGATGTTGGTAGGGGTAGATCAAAGGGTAGCAACTGCTCACAGAAAAAAATTGAAAATTTCTACTGAGTTAGTACAACCCACATTTGTTAACCTGTTAGCGTTTCAGATTCTATATTATACAGATCCATTATATCTTCTCCTTTTTCTCTTCCAAGGTTAGTGCCCAAATACCTGCAAAGGGCAAGTTAAACTCTAAAGCTTGAATTGTATTGTTAGCCTCGAACAGAGCAGACTCACTGAATCAATTGAATTTACTAATACATTAACTCACTATTCAGCAACTGAGTAAATAGGTTGACTTTAGTAATTTTAGTCCTAAACATAAACAACTGGACTCTAGACTCTTCATTATGTGGGTGTCCCAAATTCCTGGAAGCATATGTACAAGCACCTGCATGCATAGAAGCGTAGACAGTGCAGACACGCATGCCAAGGCATGGATGCAAGGACTACTCACAACAAAGCCCTGTTCTACAGTAATGGGATGGATGACCCTTTATCATTGACAGCTCTTGGATTAAAGGAATTGGGTGGGGTAGTATCTCACCATGAAATGGTGTTAAGGGAGGAGGCACTCCTGCTTTATCTATTGACCTTCTGCCCACTTGATACCCCATGGGGTCTCTTCTAACTCTGTGATTCTATATAAGAGTATTTTGGAGCCTTTGGAACAAACTAGATAAGCTGTGGGAGGTTTGCTATCATTTCTCCAGTTGGCACTGGCTGTGTATATTTGATTGTTGGGTCTGTCGTCCATTTCCTTCTCAGTGAAAAGAAGAGGCACTGTTCAAAACAAACCTTCTTTGCCTTCATCCTCTACAGACTTTTTTTTTTACTGTTCATGCAATGGCATTGAAACACAGTTACATAATGCAATGTAATAAAATGTCTCTGTTGAATGATGCAGAACAAAAAGCATAAAAGGTCTATGAGAAGTATATTGTATCTCATTGAAAAGAAATAGATTGGTCCTAGATTTATGGCATTCTGACACCATCCTGGCCCTCAGCTTTGTGTACATACCAGATACATATTTCAGTAAGGGATCACTTTGAACTGCTGTCTGTCTCCTCTTCATTATTATTAGCTTTATCCTGTTGATGGTACTTGGCTTCTTTGTTGTGAAGAAGCCAGTTCCACCCAAATACGACTTTTTTTTTGGAAGCTGGGAGATAATGGCATCTGCTTCAGGGAAAAAAGATTATGTGGAAAGTATTGCAATGAACTGTCATCACCATGATGTTAAACTTCACTTTTATAGCAATAACAATAGCAGGTATATTTCTATTCTAACTGTGAACTAGCACTCCCTAAGTGGTAAGCCAATTGCCTCCAACAAGTTGGGTACTCATTTTACCGACCTACGAAAGGATGGAAGGCTGAGTGGACCCTGGCACTCTGCCTGGGATCGAACTCACAACCTTATGGCTGCAGTACTGGCATTTAACCACTGCACCAACAAAGCTTCTAGGTCTGATTACCCCTCACAATGTATCTATGGATAATGACTACAGCTGCTTGTATATGCACTGAATGGGTAATCCAAAATGGTGGTCATGGAGAAAAATACTGCACACTGTTGATAAATCTACATTCAAAATTCATGTTTGCTCTTTGAACTCACAATGAGCACATGCAGATCACTGAAGCTGCTGCCATCTGAAATGTGGTGCTGGAGTAGAGTTGTATAGGTCATCAACTGCCAAAAATCAACTGCTTGCTGCGCTCCACCAGAAAAATCCATTTCACAGGCTGAAAGGATACATCCAACATCATCAACACACTTGTTGAAAGCACGGATGAGTCCTTCTTGAATCTTCATTTGCGAAGTAAAGCCAAGACTGCCAAAAAAGACAAATAAATGGTTCTCAGTGGAAATTAAGCCTGAACTATTACTAAAAATGACCAGAGACTATCATAATTTGGACATATCAAAAGACAACATGAGTCACTGGAAAACATGATAATGCTTGTTAAAGTGAAAGGCACTAGGTAAAGAAGAAGAATGCACTCCAGGTATTGAGTTAATCAAGGAAGCCATGGCCCTGAATTTGCAAGACCTGAGCAGATCTATTGATGACTGGGGTTCACAGAAAACCTAGTGTAAAGGGGAGTGAGAGCCAAATTATAAGGAGCCAAGGAGGGCCAGTACTTTGCACTTCTACCAAGAGAGAATACATTTTGTTTGTTGTTAATATCAGACCATTTGCCCTGATGCTGTTGAAAAAACCATATTGTACTTTGCCATCTGTCACAGACAAAGCCATATTATGATCCTGTTCTTCTTACAGCAAGGATCCCAGCAGGGCTAAAATAAGGTTAAGTCATTAAAAGAATAAACTGTTTTTCTCCTCAGTTTTATTCTTCTTCTCCTGCTGATAGGACAGTTGGTTCTCAAGGTCCCTTGAGTTGAGGAGGCCTCTAAGTCCCAGTTCAGTGAAAAAGCAGCAGGTGGACATGGCAATAACAATGTTATGTCCCACTGGCAACTTCTTTCAATTAGGAATGTATCTCCCCAAATATTCTGTGGACAAGCCAATTACTGTTATCTTGTTTGCTGTGGTCTCAGGCTGTGTTAGCTTTAATTGTTCTCGTTTTTAATTAAATTGTTTTCTTTCTTTGACACAGAGAAAGGAGTCTGTCTTCTGGCCTTTATCCAAAGTCTGTCATGGCCAACATACAAAAACATGAAATGCTCAACAGAGGGAGCTAGAAGCTTCCACTAGTTCCTCAAAGAAGAACCACAAATTAACCTAAATGAGTTAAAATCCATGACAAGGTTTCCCTACTGACGTCAGCAAAAAGTTTATCAGCTCGTTAAAGATAGAACAAATGCAGATGGTGGTTGCCAAGGGGGACATTACGGGTTGAGATGCAATGATGGTTTCAGTTAAATTAGAATTAGAACTCATTCCAAAACTGCTGGCACAATACACAAATGCTGAAATTTCTCATTAAGTTAGCCCAGTTAATCAACATTTTCTAATCATGTTTTTCCTACTTCATTTTCAAGTGATTATTTCTGCAAAGTATTTTGTGAGCAGCATCTTGTTGTCTTCTGTGTTGTTAAGTGTGTGACAGGAAGCTTTGCCCTACTGGAGCATTTTCCAAGGCTCCTTAGCTGACAATCATAATCAGTTTGATGAGTTTTAATTAGACAAGGTATTGACAATATTTACAAAAGCACCAGGCATTTTTATTGATTTAAAACTACCCAGTAAGTAGGTGTGGAAGTGAAATATGCCCTCTTGCTTCAAACACATACACACCAAAATTACCTAGTCAGGAAAAATTTTTCTCTGTGTAAATTATTCCATAATTTTGGATTTTCTTCTTCTTTGAAGTACAATACCTGTGGAATTTATCTAAAAATATTTATTCCAAGATTGTGAGTGCCCATTCTCCAGTCTCCTTTCTGGCACAAATTCCAGAATGTATCTTTATTAATGTTCATCCTAGCATTTCAACGTAGCTGTAGTAAGGCTATGTAGTGAGTATATATGAAACAATCTTCAAGAGATACTTGCTTGTTTGAAATAGCTTGACATGGAAATTGAGCTGTTTTCTCAACATCACTTCATCTAGTCAGAATGACTAGAGCCAATATATACTTTATTTTCCATAGGTCTTGTTTGAATTTAACTTAAATGGGAGCCATGTAGCCCTCCTGATGAGGTTGGACTGCATCTCCCAACATTCATCACCATTGCCTATGCTGGCCAGTGCTGCTGGGAGTGGTAGTCTAAGTATATGTGGAGTGTTATGCAACTCCCACCCTTGACTAAAGCAGCATAGGACAATTCTGTTGCACATAATATCTTTTGGAATTTAGGAATAGTCACTTGCTTTGCTTAAGTAGATGTCTCTCCCATCACATGTGTTTCTTTGCTGGGGTAAAGGATGTGGACACTATCACCCCTTCCATGGTTTCTACTCAGACTCTCCTGTAGCTTCAGTGTGGGGTGGGCAACTTTGTAGGGATGGGATCCATTTCTCATAACCCCATCTGTTTCACCTGTCATGACTGGAGGTGACATCATGCCACTTCCCATTTCATTTTTGGCCATTTTCTGGTCATCTTTTGGCTATTTTGTATATTTGCGTACTCATTTTGTGTGTGGGGAAGGGTCAGGGTTGTGAGGGCAAAATGTCACATTTTGTAGTGGTTTGGATGAAAAAATGCTTGCAATTTTTAAATGCGGTGAGTAGGGTCTTGCTTTAAGCAAAGGGGAAAAATGTTATGTGACACTATAGAGAAGATAGAAGTTCCTTGGTGTCCTGAGATTCATAAAGTTGGGATTTTAATATATAAATTGCTCCAATATATATCTGTTAAATAATGTAGAGCAGTCAAAATGCTGTATAGATGAGATCCTGAAAGTATATAATTCAATCATCAATCATATGCAAAGTTACCTAATAGTCTTTTTGAAAACAGTGAGACTTCCTTTTGAATGAATTGTCCTGTAAAAAATTCACAAGGAACAGCAGCCTTCAACACAGCAGGGAGGAGGAATGTATTCTTAATACTTATTTATAACAAGCTGCTGCCAAGGTGTTTGACACTGTGCAAACATAACATTAAACATAGGTCCTTACCCCAAAGGGGACTATGAGTCAACTGGGTTTTACCTTTCTCTAAGGGAGAGGATAAGAAATGAGAGGATTACACAGGTACAGTCAGAGGCCAAGATGTATTCATAATGCCAGTCAGTGAACCAAAGGACTAAATAGTCTCCCTGGGAGAGAAGGCTACTGCAAAACAGAGAAGATCAAGACATTTTGCTGCTCAAGGTATGCTTTTGCTTCAGACAAGGGGCAAGATTTCCTCTTCCGATCCCACCACCATTTCATATAATGCAGTTGCCTGCATTAGCAGTGGAATCTTATTTCACTGTGGTCAATAGGACAGATCTTTCCACCACACTAGAGGGCAGAAGGCTAGCTTAGGGTAAGACATGTGGCATGCATGTATAACTCTGTCTTCTAACCTAGTGGTTCCCAAGCTTTGGTTTTCCATGTGTCTTGGACCTCAGCTGTGAGAAGCCCCAGCCAATTTGGCCAACAGTCAGGAAATGTGGGAGCTGAAGTCCAAATAACCTGGAAGACCAAGGTATGGAATCCACTGATCTAACCTATACATTCCCCAGCATCTGCTGTTTCACCAATGGTAGGGCCAGCTCTGATGGAGATAGGTTTTCAAGGGTCACACCTAAGAGAATGTGGCAGATATATGATCAGATCTTCTCACATATCTTGGAAAAAGAACACAAATGAGAGGCAAAGAGAAAGGAAACTGAATATGGGAAGTTAACATTTCCTCCAATATAGTTTTCCTAATTTAAATGATCCCTAAGCTATTCTTTACTCAAGAAAACATGCAGGTTTTACATTCATAATACAACTACATGAATGAAAAAAAAATTGAACGTGCCTTCATAGTTTAAAATGGGCAGAAAGGGAGAAGAAAAGGAAAGACAATACATTATTACAGTACAGATTAAAGTAATTAACAATAAAGACTCAAGTTGACTTTATATCAAATATATATGATATAATATATATGATAATATATATGATATTAAATATGATGTAAATAATAACAGTGTACTAATTCTAATGAATTTGTCTGCTATTTTGGAACACCACATTTTCAATGTCTCCTCTGTCCCACTATTACAAAATAGCATGTGTCATGAGAGTGAACATTGTTGAAATGCAATTTGTAAGTTTTTGTTACAAAGCAATTCACAGTTGTAAACTAAGTCTGGAGCTATCAAAATTAATTTAAAATTTGCCATAGGTATGGATGGGTTGAGGACTGTGCTCTAAGTTTGAAGGCACTTCTAGGGAATTTCTGTCAGATCTGTGATTGACTCAATTGTCACCTTTTTAAAAGAACTATTATCATTTAGATTCAGACTGCAAAAACATTGTACACTGATACAAAGCATGTCATTTTTTTAATCAAAGAGGAATTGCTTGCATACATTTCTGTTTGCTTAGAAATCTCAGTATTTGATCATTTTAATGATGTTAGGTCAGTAGTCATTAGACTGGATCATATAAAAGAGAAGCTGCAAAAGAAATAGGCGTGACATGGAGATAACTAGGAAAGTCACTAACTTTTGCAGTTCCAATGAATTTCAGCAACAAATTCGCAACTCAGCTCATAATTAGCTTATTTGGGCACCACTCATCTGAAGCCTTACCTACTGCCAGTTTTTCTCCTCTGTTTTTCCCTAGAAATACTTTGTGAGGAATGGGATTAGAGAAATTGACATTAGCGAAAGAGGGGGGACAGAAAATTCACAAAGGATTTAAATACAGTTATAATTGTCTGGTCATTATCATTTTCGGTCCTGAAATTTCAGAGCCCAAACCTGAGACTTAGGGTGCGTCTACATTGGATGTTTAATCCAGAGCCAGTCCAAAGCATTATGCCCCAGACTAGCTCTGAACTGAACCACTGCCATTGCTTCCTCTTAACTAAAGCAACTGCATTCTTGTTGATCACATGGCTGGGTGTCCATTTCTGTCTTGAGTAGAACTGTTGGGATACTGGGCAGGGTTTATATGGAGTTCCTGTCCACAAAGAAGCAGTGGCAGATGCATTTCTGAAAATAGGCCTCTCCCCTCCCCTGCCCTGATCAGTACAGAGAAGGGGGATGGCATGTCTCTTGGCATGTGGACAATGGACTGGGATGAATTAGACCCTATCCAGTTGTCCACGTACCAAAAGGACTGGAGGTCACTCTGGGGTTTCTGGAAAACACTGGGATTCCTCCTGAATTTGATTAGTTTGGAGCAAAGTCAGGTCCAGAGTCAGAAACTGTGGTATCTCCCCAGAGATAGCTCTACATCATGAGGATTGCCAGCACCGGTGACAGAGGGAATTGGGTGTTTTTCTGTGGTGTAGACAGACTCCTAAAGATAGCCTTGGTGATATTACAGGGAGAAGGACCTGCCTCATTGAGCTACCCTGCTGATGTCACTGGGATAGTCCCTGGTTATGCCATTCAGTATGACACATTAAGTGTCAATCACAATTGCATAGACCATGTCATTCACATCAAAAACAGGAAGTCTCACTAATGGGAAAATATTTATCAAATTATCCAAGCTCTGCATTGAACAGAATGAAAATTCAGAAAGCTTTCCTCAGCTCTGTTTTTAACACCTTTATGAGCACTGCTTTTAAGAACATATCCATTGTAGTCCGATAAAAGGAACTTTTCCAAACCAGCTTTTAATGTGTCAATATGTACCCTAGAAATGGTAAAGCAGGTTTTATTTCAGATATTCTCCTTGTTCTGATTGCTTATTAAGAATCAGATTCAATGGCTAAGTAGCAATCTGTCAATAAGCTATGCAAAGCTTTTCTTTCATTATCATATCCTTTGGGGAAAGGCCTGAGAGACATAAATTAGTTAGAGTAACATTCAAGATTTTATAAAAGAGGAAAATACCTTCCAAACCATTTCCAGGTCTCCTTTCTTCCTTTCCTACCTAAGCAAATAGGGCTTTGTGACAACAACAATTCTATGTATTACCTGCCACACCCCAAGGCTCAAGGCAAGGTGCAATATAAATTAAAGTCAAAACTCGTAAACATAGGACACATTCAAACTATCCAAGCATTAAGTTAAAAATACAACAATTTAAAATTCATAGTTTAAAATGATTGGCAGGCCTGCCAGAAGAGATAGGTCTTTAATAGTCTTTTATACCAGACAGCTTGTTTAGCTGTAGCATCTCTCTTGGCAGGTCATTCCACAGTCTAGGGGTGGCTGATGATCATGTCCTCTGGGTGACAGTTGCCCGTCTAATCTTGGATGGCTGAAGTAAATGTCCCCCAGAGGACCTGAGATTACAGGATGGATTATATGGGAGGAGGCAATCCCATAGGTAACCTGGACCCAAGCCATGTAGGGCTTGAAAAGTAATAAACAACACTTTGTAATTTGCCTGGAAACTAACTGGCAGCCAGTGGAATGATTTTAATATTGCTGTGTTACTAGTTCACTTCTGGATGTACCAGTGATCAGTCTGGCTGCTGTCCTTTCCAAACTTGGTGCTAAAGTAGTCAAATTAGAGTGCATTTTAAAAGTCCAGTCTTGAGGTTACCAGCATGTGCATTACCATCTTTAGATCTTCCAGTTCTAGGAAGAGGCACAGCTGGCATGCCAGTTGAAACTGATGATAAGCATTCCTGACTGTTGCCGCTATCTGGGCTGACATTTGGAGAGATGGATCCAGGAGCACCCATAAACTGTGAATAGAATCTTTCAGGGGGGCTGTAACCCCATCCAGGACTAATTGACACACCTCCAAATCCAGGTTAAGACCCCTGAAAATAAGTACCTCTGTCTTCTCTGGATACAGTTTCAATTTGCTTTTCTCCATCCAACCCATTATCTCCCCCAGACATTCATTCAGAGGAGACACACTATTCTTAGCTGAGGTTGTTTATGAATATAAAGTTTGGTTTCAGTCATTTCCTCTTCCAAAGAAATGCAGCGTTTGCATCTTATCTATTTTTGCAAGGCAACAAAAATCAATTTGATGGCATGGAAACAAGAAAAGACATGGAGACTTGGCAGTGAGTCTATGAATGTGTGGGTTGGATGTGACCAAGTAAGGATCACATCACATATTTTTTTTGTTTGTTTTTTAATTCCCATAGGCTGTCTGGGATTCTCAGCCTAGACTTAAGAGAAGTGGGAGGCACAGTTGCACATTTCTCACACTCCAAACAGGTCCTCCCTCTCCCTGCCCATCTCCTGACAGGAGGACTTTTGTTGTTGGATGGGTACAAGACAGTAAGGCATACCCTCCAGTATTTCACAGAGGAAAGCTGAGACACATGTGGCCAATTGAGAACCAAGTAGTCTAATTTGGTTTCTGATCATGGAATGGAAGAAGACATCATTTTGTCCTTTGCACAGAGACAGAAAAATGTCTTAGACCAGCCCTATATAGTGGTTAAGTTCTCATAAACAAGTCCTACTGAAATTAATGAACACAGCTTCCATTCATTTCCATGACCTTATTTGAGAGATGTTTTTCAGTCTTTGAAGAATGCTTGGTTTGATACACTTGGCTCTGATTTGACTTCCTTTCATTTTATTCTGCTTAACAGCCTGACCCTATGCAGAAATGAGTCCAATTGAATTCAGTGGTTATTGCGTTTCTTTCTTCAAGGAAACATTTTTACTTTAGGCATATTTAGGAGTAAGTTACATTGAACTCAGTGGGACTCATTTCTCACTAGTGATGCATAGGATAGGATCATTCTAAATGACTGATAAATTCATTTGTGGTGATGGTACATAAAGTCTAAGAGAAAAATCCAATTGTTACTCCCAACTGGAGCAGATCTATTGAATCAATGGGAACCTATTAAGTCAACATTTGTGTATGTTTTATTGATTCAAACGAACACTCTAGCTGGGACTAAGAATTGGATTTAAGCCTTTGAATCTGAAGAATACTTTCCTAAACAAAATGAGTCCTGGGTTCACTTTTTAAAATTAGTTGTGACATCCTCATCCTTGGAACTGTTAATGTTAGTGGCTGAAAAACTGAGTCCACAAAGCAAATGCTCACCAAAGCAAACTTTAATTCATTATAAATGACAAAGAAAAACTAAGATCTGAGCTGAATGTTTATATATAAGAAGGCCAGGTTAAGAGCAAGCTACTGTAGCTGCATTTTGTTACTAAGCAGATTCCCTACAGTTGTGAACCTACCTGGCACCCAAGGCTTCTACATATACCCAGAGCAATTAATTAACTTTGCACTGTAAATGATCCTTTGCAATTGCACCTGCTAGCTCTTAAAAACTCCAAGGACAAACTAACCCCTAGGTTACTTCTTTTTCTTTAGGTGTGATCTCATGTTGTCACTATTCCAACAAGACTGATGGATCAAGTACAATTTTCTTTTCATTCAAATGTAAATAGAAAGCATTTCATTCCACTCATGCCGAGAATATTTATTATACTTTGTATAACTATGCCAAACATATAAAAATAGGATTATTTTTTAAAATAGAGATGCTTAAAAGTGATGCATACCCTAGACATAATTGACATAAAGAGTGCTTTAAATATTTTCATAGGGAGAGTGTTAGAAATGTTCTCTTCTTTGAGATCAATAACTCAGTTTTAACAGAGAATTAAGCAGCCTTTGTGGAAGACAAATAAATAAATCCCATGGAACCCTTGAACAGTTTAGAGCTATGAAAATACAGCTTGAATCAGAAATGACAGTTGGCAGAACTTTATAAATTGAAAGTTTGACTCCCATAAATAAATCAGGTTTGATGCTGATCCTTTTGATTTATGCTGCAGTTTTTGCCTTCATTTGGTAAAGAATATTTGCAGGAATGACTATGAGGATGGAAGATCCTCATCAGTTGTACCACACAGCCTAAGTCATTTTTAAATGCATTTTTTTAATCAATGGGGGAAAATGTCAGAAACCATCTGGGCACTTCAATTTGCTTTTTTGAAGTAGGAAGAAACTACTAGCACAATCCTAGGCATATCTATTCAAAAATTAAGCCATTGAATTCAGTAGTTTTTATTCCCAGAAAATAAGGATGCAATCTTTGACATAAGGATTATATTGTAAAGCTGAATTTCTGTTCTATCATGCTTAGGAGAAAATGTAATTGATGTGGTGGAACTTAATTTCAAGTAAACATTCATAGGATTTGGTTGTACCATGACAAAAATATACACGTTTAGGCTGGTATCCTGTAGAATCTCCTGGATATGTGAATAGTTACATTATTTAGATGCTTGCACAGGGAAGTACATGACAACCTCTCATAAAAATGATTCTCCCACTGCATAATAACTTGCAAGCATATCTCTGCATCCTCACAACAAGAACATCAACCAGAACATCCTCAGGGTGGCCATTGGAACAACTAGGCAGCTATCAGCTATATTTCACCTTGGTCCACAAAAGTATCCTGCAGAACTGAATAGACTGTTGTCCTTCTACTGAAATTTTCTGGAATGACTGTACAATGCAAGGCAGAAATACCAATAGATATTGAACTCAGTAGTGAGTATGTGAAAGCCAGCATAGTGTAATGACTTGAGTGTTAGACTATGAACCTGAGGGCCAGGGTTCAACTTCCTGCTCGAGCATAAGAATCCACTGGGTGATTTTAGGCAAGTCCATACTCTCTCAGTCTCAGAAGATGGCTATGGCAAATCCCCGCTGAAGAAACTTGCCAAGAAAATCCTGCAATAGTTTCACCTTATTATCAAAAATGACTTGCAGGCACACAACAACACAATTTATATGTAAGGAAAATAAAATAACTGTGATCATTCTTATAAAATGTATTGCATGCTTTTTCTTAAACTTTTTTAAAAATAAAAATGCTTAAGCAAGGAACATCTAATGCATCTTATGAGAGAGGCCATAGAGTAATTTAATTTTTATGATGTGTTCCTTATTGGTTTATATTTGAGATTATTTTTTACATTGCTATTGCAGTACATGGAATTACTGTCACTTTACTTCACTGGTTAAGTTAATTTGCAAGGCTGTAATGGACATTTTATTTGGAAAATATTTTTGAGTGCAGAAGAGGATTTAATGAAGTACATGCAAAGACTGTATGTCGGTTTCTCAGCATTCTTCTTTATATTCAGCACAAAAGTGTTTTTGGATAATATGAAATACTGAAAATCCAAACTTTAATAAATATATCAATGGGTCCTTTGCTCTTCAAGACTAATGCAGGCATTGTTGCTGTTGTTGTGTGACTTCAAGTTGTTTCTGACTTATGGTGACCTAAGAAAAACCTATCACAGGGTTTTCTTGGCAAGTTTCTTCAGAGGAAGTTTGCAGTTGCCATCCTCTGAGGCTGAGAGACAGTGCCCAGGGCCACTCAGTGGGTTCCATGGTTGAGCAGGGATTCAAATCTTGTTCTTCAGAGTCATTGTCCAATGTTCATACCTTATAAGTTTATCACACTGCACTTGAAGGAATGAAAACAGAACAGAACGGCATGGAATGGGGGGAGAATGGGTGTTACCACATGGGAGAATGCTGCTGATGCCGCCAGGAGTCCCCAAGCCATTACCCATCCGTTCCCCATCCATTCCTGGCAGCCAATTTAGAAGAATGGTTCAAAATCGTTCTTCAAAATCGGCTGCCATGGAACGGATGGGGAACCACTTGGGGACTCCCAGTGGCATCGGCAGTGTTCTCCCATGTGGTAACACCTATTCTCCCCCCGTTTCGTTCTGTCCCATTCCTGCAAGTGTTGTCCCATAAACTTATTTGTTTAAAAAGCTTCTGACAAAGAAGATGCTTTCCCGCAAAGTCTTTTTTAAATCTCCATCCAGATCCTACCTTTTCCATTATTTCTTGTCTTGGTGGATTCTTTTTAAAGACACATTAGCATTGGGAGGATGGGATTCTGCGAAAGAATGAGATTCTACCCTAGCCAATCCCACTTCAGCTCTGTGTGCCTCCCTGCAATAGACAAAGTAAAGAGGAGCAGCCACTGGAATACTTTGTGGAGCATGTGTGAACAGAAAAAAAGAGAGAAAGGGAGAGAACTGATAAATCATAGAATCATAGAATCGTAGAGTTGGAAGAGACTGCAAGGGCCATCCAGTCCAACCCCCTGCCATGCAGGAAATCACAATCAAAGCATCCCCGACAGATGGCCATTCAGGCTCTGTTTGAAGACCTCTAAGGAAGGAGACTCCACTACACTCCAAGGGAGTGTGTTCCACTGTCGAACAGCCTTTACTGTCAAGAAGTTCCTCCTAATGTTGAGGTGGAATCTCTTTTCCTGGAGCTTACATCCATTGCTCTGGGTCCTAGCCTCTGGAGCAGCAGAAAACAAGCTTGCTCCCTCCTCAACATGACATCCCTTCAAATATTTAAACAGGGCTATCATATCACCTCTTAACCTTCTCTTCTCCAGGCTAAACATCCCCAGCTCCCTAAGTCGTTCCTCATAGGGCATGGTTTCCAGACCATTCACCATTTTAGTCACCCTCCTTTGAACACGCTCCAGTTTCTCAATGTTCTTTTTTAATTGTGGTGCTCCCCAGCTCCCCACTGCATTTAAAAAATAAATAAAAACAGAGCTATAATTTTGGGTACAAAATTGTAAAACATAAGAAAAATAAGAAAGAAATAAAAAAATTGGATGTATTTTGGAGTGGTTTCTACAAGGCTAAACAGGCTTTCCTTTACTTTGCAAGGCTTACGTGACCAGGTTGTTTCATTTCATATCTACACACTGTTAATTTTAAACAAGAATTTGTAGGAACATACTGAACCATTTTTTTTTTGTGGTACAGGAAACTTTTCTGTTCTTTCCATGGTATTTCTTCTTCTGGAACCATTTGTTGTTGTTGCCTCAGAGGAAGCCGCCGCGGAACAAATACAATACACAGCTGTTGGAAGAAAAAAGGCCACAACTTTATTAACACAACTATAACAACAGAAACGTAGGGTTGGCCTCAATGCGTGAGATCTGGATCGGTCATCCTTCAGCCCCTAACTGAATGGATGAACCAAGTTCTTGGTCTCAGCCAAGCTTCGGGATGGCAAGGGATAGACTAGTTAAGTGCCCATCTGTTCCAATAATCGATCATGCGATTGATCGCATCTCCGCATATGCGCATCATTGCATCTCTATCCCTTATCAACAGGGAACGCTGTATCGGTGTTGCCCCCACAATGGCAACACGCATCGCTCAAGCACCCTGTGTCCCCATTGGACTCCTGAACCAGTGCTACGCAGCCCGGGAAACCATGCCCACCGAATCCGAAACCTATGCAACCGCCCCAAAGTGTGACAGCAACCCTCTCCACAGAGGGTGGGGTGGGTGGTGAACCGAGCTGGCAATGGGCCGCCAGGGCGCCTTGTGGCCTTAAATAGGCCTGGGAACCAATGGGAGGCCAGGATGGGGTGGAGGACCGCCCTCCTGGCCCCCCACCAATCCCAGGCGGTGCCACCTGATGAGTGGCACCCAATTGGGAGGCATGTCCACCCCCGGTGCCTTCTGGGAACTGTAGTCCCGCAGGCATGGGTGGAAGTCCCTCCCTTTCCCCTTTGGCTGGCCAAAGCTCGGGGTGGCCCTGTGCAAGGTTTTCTCGGGCCGCGAGCTGGGAGAGAGCGTGGACACTGGGCTGCGGGCTCTCCCTGAGCAGCAACCAGGCCGTCCCGACAAGGTGGGGAGCCTCCTTGTAAAGAAATATGCCAGGAATACATCTACTTAATGTGTTCCTTCTGGAGGAGGTAATAGGCTGGATGAAGAAAAACAAATTAAAACTGAATCCAGGCAACACAAGTTGGTTACTATTAAGGGTCCTAACCTGGATTTTGGAGGTGTATCAACCAGTCCTGAGGATGGAAGACTGAAAGCCTATGTTTGCAAATTGGGAGTGTTCCTGGACCTGTCTTTCCAAATGTCATTCCATATATATACAACAGCAAGGAGTGCTTATATCAGCTTTGGCTGATACGTCAGCTGCCCCCTTCCTAGAATTGGAAGACCTAAAGATGGTATTGAATATGCTGGTAATCTCAAGGAAGGCACTCTATATTGGAATACCTTTATACATATTTGGAAATTTCATTAGTTCAAAACACAGCAGCTGGACTGATTGCTGGTACATCTAGGAGAAGTAATATGAGCTATGGATAATGTAACTTGGAGCTAGTGGGAGGTTTACGTCTCAGACTGGAAAAAGCAACAGGACTATTATGTTGCTCTAATCTCCTGGTTCACTTCTCTGTGACCAGAACTGAAAAAAAAAAGGCATTTATTAGAACGATTTGCTATATATGTGGGGACATTATCAATAGAATTTGCATGAGGAGTCTTTGTTGTGTCATTCATCTCTGTCTTTACATTTCAGATAGTAATAAGTTGGCAAAAATGCTACATTTCTTGAAATTTTGAAACGTTATCTTCTGAAACTTTGAAGCAACTAATGAAACCACTGTAAAAATGATTACAAAATTTATTGATTTATTTATTTTATTTAATACAGTTTGATGCCACTTTAAGTGTCACGGATGATTCTATGGACCTGGGAGGTAAGTTTGATACTGTCTTCACTTGGAGTTCTAGTCCCTGTCTAAAAAGATTCTAAGTACTTCATCACAACTCCCAGTATCCTGAAGATGGACAGTTAAAAATGGTATGAAACTGAAAGAACTTGTGCAGTTCAGATAATTCACTGTGTTATAAAAAGGGAAATTTGGTTTCTTTAGGGAAAGCATTATTGTTTAGCATATGGAAACAGTAATAGTGATTTTATATACACACTAATGAATGAGCTTACTTCTGAGTAGAGGTACTTGAAATGACACTGTTTTTCTCTAAATGACAGCTAGCCATGATGAATCTTATTTCACACACTGGAAAAAAAACAACCAGTCTCCAATAAGTTTATTCTATTTCATAACAGAGTAAGATTTATGGTATTTGAAAGCTACAAAGGTCAAGGAAAATCCATACTATGATTCAAAAGAGGCACTGTGATGAAGCAATATCCTGTATAGATATGAATTGTTGCTATTGCTTATATTTTAGAACCTGGAACTTTCCCAAGACCTTGCTCCCCAGGGAACAAAAAATTGTGCTAGACGCCAGCTATTTATTGCTGCTGCTCTGGATCAGGCTTCAAGGAAAGCGAGAATACAATAAAGTGGATCTTTTAATGCTACAGACTTAAAGGTTATACTTGGGTAGAGTGATTAAACGAGTGAGGCAAATAAAAGATTCCTCCCACCCCTCGCTTTGATTTGCCTGAGATAACATTTCTGGAAATTCAGCTTTTATGAAAAGAAGCACCATCTTTTCAGGGTTATGGATAGCCAAAGTCTTGAAAATATAGTCATAACAACACGAGTTAATTGTTTGCAATGGTCTTGGACTAAGAATAAATTATCTTTTCTACATGAGTTTAGTACTGGAATGCAAAATGATTTAAAAGTAATTTCTACATTATTGATCTGTCAGCTCCTTGCCAATGCAAGAAAACTATCTGAGTTTATAATTTACAGTCTTCAGTACTTTCTAGTACTTTCCTCAGTGTCCTAGTTTTTGGCCTCACTATTTTTTTTGGACTCCTGGCTGTTATCGCTGCCATCCTTCCCTTTTCTGCTCTAACATCCCGCCAGATTCTATGATCTTGAGTTTTCTGAGCCAGGGAACAATGCTATTTTTTACTTGCTGAAGATGCCCCCAAATTGAACATTTCTGCACAGACATTACAGAGTACATAAGTCCTTCTATCAGACTTATTTTCTTGTGTATTTATGTGCCTTGCTTGAACATACAGGCTTTAATAAATGTATTGACTTATTATTTAAGTGCCTAAGGATTTTACAACCCTTCTGTTTACTAGAGTCCACTCAAGGCAGTCAAAAATAGTCCAAGAACAAGAAACTAAACCCTGAAAAGTCTTTGTAAAAGAACTGCAGTATCAACCTTTGCTCTGTAAAAAGCAGATGAAACCAATAAGCAGTTAAAACTACTAGCTTAGTTCAGGTTGTCATGGCCATTCCATTGACACCAATGGGATTAATATATTCTGTGTAAATGTGATATTATTGTTCTCAGAATCACCTAGAAACTTTCACTGGATTGGAAGAAGTGGTCCCAATCCTTTATGGAAAGGCAGAGCCATTTTACTGTGGAATGTTATGTTACTGGACCACAGAAGACTGTAAATTTTGCAATACATCCATCATCAGATGATGAGAATTGCTTTAAAGGTTTACTGCTCCTGTGATTAAGCTTCTCATTTCATTGTTTCAAAGCTTTATTGATTTCATATTTTCCTGTTTCCTCTGGGTAGTTCCTGTTGCCAACCTTGTTTATTATTGCACTTTCTATATAACATTTCCAGTGCTCAGAAACGTTGCTTGGAGACCTGCAAATCCCCAGCACATGGCAATGGTCCTGTTAGATAAGGGATTCTGGGAAATGTATTAAAAGATGTAACTTTCAAAGCTCTGATTTATACATATAAATACTGTATAATGAGGAATTTTGCATTTTTGTTTGGAAATGAACATACATTGCTGAAACAAGGATACATTGGGATCCCTAGTATGGATATTGCATGCGATATATTCATGCATTGTTTGACCATAGTTATATTTGGTTAAAAGATAGTTTCAATCAAACTCCCAAATTAGATTGTAAAATAGCATATCCTCAGGTGACTTTTTGATCTTTCACTATAAATCCTTAATGTTCAATGTGATGCCTATGGGGAGAAAAATTCTTTCTAACAAGAACAAGTGCTGAATTCTCAATTGTTAAAGTGACAAGTAGTTTTTGAAAACAATCAAAATGTTATTTTGCATTTTATTTTTCCAAGAAGTGCAGAAGCTGACCTAAGTTCATTTTACCAAGCCTTATCAGGCCTTTTCTTAAACCAAGAAAAACAAACAAACCCACGTTTAAATTTATCTGATATAGCACAGTTAGTCTTCGGAGGAGTTTCTGTTGAACTCCACTTTAGTGTACAGTGCTACTTTAATTTGGTTGTAAAGTGGGCTGCAGACACCTTCTGCGCTTGACCTCTGATGGTGTCAATAACTGCTCTTATGAAATATTGCTGAACATTGCCCTGTTTCTAGAGCAGATGGAATGGTTTAACTTTTTAAAAGGAAATGAAAAATCTACCTAACTGGATGAATAAAGCAAAGTATTATTCAAAACAACACAAAAGTAGGAAGAAAAGCCCTAAGAAATGGTAGTTTTTTTTTCGTCTCACACAAAGAAGTTAATATTTCTACCAATTGATGGCTTTTGTTACATAATAAAACAATATTTAAAGAATGTAGGAAAGTAGTTGTTTCAGTTTATTATCTTGAATTCTTTCAAGGGTTAGGATAGGACTAGAATATAATGGGTGTCATAAAAGCCTTCATTATTAATGACATTTGATGGAACTAGTTGGTGTATAGATGTAACTTGGGCTAAAACAAATGAAACCTATTCTCAAAATGTAGAATTCATATGGGATGTCAGTATGTGATGAAGCTTGTGCACTATAGTAGAATGAAGTCATCTTTGATATTAGCTTGGACATATAACATACTAAATATATCTTGGTCATGTTTGGGATCTGAATGACTTACACATTTATCACAGATACACCTGTTTCTCATTCACAGTGGTTATTTATTATTTGCTTATTAT
This sequence comes from Sceloporus undulatus, assembly GCF_019175285.1. Classification (NCBI taxonomy): domain Eukaryota; kingdom Metazoa; phylum Chordata; class Lepidosauria; order Squamata; family Phrynosomatidae; genus Sceloporus; species Sceloporus undulatus. Next base: position 196,025,022 of record NC_056524.1, on the reverse strand, counting down.
TTATGCTGTTTATTACAGCATGATCTACAAATGCTTGTCAATTTCATTTCAAGTAAATTTGGAGGTCACTTTTTTTTCAAATCATGAGGGGTTTGCAAGAATTGTCCTACCCGGAGGTGACATTACAGATTAGAAAGAAGCTGGCTAGCTAAGGAGCTGTATGACCAGAAACCTTGACCAAGTTGCCCATTCTTCTTGCCTGCAAAGTTTGTGATGTGATTTTGACCACAACATGACATTCATTTACCTGCTGCTGGAACTGTAAAGGTTCATAGCTTGCCTGTTTAATTGCATTTGGACACTATGACATGAAAATAGAGCAGTTTTTATAAAATCTAGTGGGAGTTAATTTTCTGTATGTGAAAATAGCTTTGTGACCTCACCATATCAGATAACACAGATATTGCTTACTGTCTCATAAATCAATCTGAGATTAGAAGAGGACAGGACACTCAATTGTACTAACTTTGATTTGTCACACTGTCTTTCAAACTGCTTGGAGGATTCCAGTATTGGAAGCCTGCTATCCGTGTGTATAGCTATTCAAAAGATTAATCACTATTCTAGTCCGGCTGGTCATCAAACCATGCCGTTATTGAACATCTTTCTCCCTTGTGTTATTTATCAAGTCAATCATATATTTCTCTTCAGTTTTAAATCCTGGAGTCTTATCACTTATAGCCACTGCTTTATCAGTGTCTCCTTGGTCCTGAATTAGTTTCTAGCTGCACATTTTCTTCTAGGTGTAACATCATAGAGTATCCACAGATTACTCTTTGTGGTTGACAGCAGGTTTATTATATTGTTGAGACCTCACTGCCAAAAAACTGTTTCATCTCTCCAGTCATGCTTCCCCCCCCTTAACTGGCAGAAAAGTGAAAATAAGAATTCTTTTCAGAACAAGCACTGAATTTGAGTTGTATGCTTCCTGTCATGATGTAGTATGGCCATGTGATCCCACAGCTGATTTGAATTTGAATATAGTCTCAATTGTGTGTTCGCCATACAATGAAATACCTCGAGAGGTCAGCATTCGTACATCCAATGACCCATGTAAGTTCACTTTACTATTAGATATGCCTCAGACATTTTGTGACGAAAAGTCAGTTTTATAAGAGATTCTAATTATTCGCTAAGATCACCAGTGTAAATGAACTTGTAAAAGGAATACTCATGATCTGAGCGAACTAGAAAAAAAATGCCCCCAGACATGGAATGCCACATTCTGTCGAGTCAATGGTATTTTAAAAAATCTAATCCAGTTTGTTGAGACTTCCTTTCAAAAATTATCTTATTCTTGGAAAATAACAAATAGGCAGCAGTGTTCCCACATTCTGTATGGAAACAGAACCAGTTGGTCTGTGGTTAAGAAGGAATATCACACATGCTTCAAATCCATAGTTGTCCTGTGCCTCATACTCCTGCCTTGTGTTCTGTGCACCTAGCAGAATAGGCAACACAGCCCTTGGTGAGAATCCTGGGGGTTGTAATTTGAGAAGGTTTAGCGAGGAACCAATCCCCAGCCCGTGTTTTTGTGTTATGGAGTGCCTCCAAGTTGCCTTTTGCCTTATGGTGACCCCAGGAACTTTATTTTTTATTTTTTAAGGCAAGGAATACTCAGAGCGGGTATTGTCGATTCCTCCTCTGAAATATAGCCTGGAACACCTGGTTTTGTTGGCACCTTGCATCCAAATACTAACCGGATTGGCCCCTGCTAAGCTGTAAAATCAGATGGGATAAATTGCCTCTTAGAGCTAATATAACCCCAAAGGATTTATATTATTTTCAAATTGTTACTTTATATTTGAAATTATTGTGCATTTCCTAACAGAAACAGTAATTGTAATGAGGGGAACATAATATGAATCTAGATGCATTGAGTATGGCTTCAAAACTGCAAACAATCAGTATGTTACAATTACTTACCTCAAAACAATTCCAGTGAGAGATATAACATTTAGATGCAACGTGGGAACACATTTGTCACCTGAATCTGGAGGCAAATAATGCCATTAATTCATTCCTTTCCTTTCTCTCTCTCTGATGTTGATTACCACATGTATTACAAAGGTATTTTCTACAAGGATAGCAAATCCCCACCTTCAGCAGGAAGCATATCTACCACCTCCATTATTTTTTGGGTGTTAGGGAGGCAGATTTATTATTGAGCTTATGCTCCTCTCTAATATTGGACAGGGCAAGGGGACATTGCTGAACAAGTCAGCAGTAATGTGGAGAAAGTGTATTCTTGTTTGTCTGCTTGGTATTAGTTTCTTTGAACTGAACCTGGAATGATCACAAGCTGTTTACATTGGCCCATTTCTAATATTGTCATATTTCTTATCATGGTACTCCCATCTCTTCACTGACTGTGGAAAAATAATTATAATTCCACAAAGCTGAAACAAACATTAGGATTATTTTGCACAGTGATAGAAAGAAATAAACGGGGAATGATTATGTACTAGAGAATGAAATCCTAACTGGCAAAGATGGCCAAGGACCAGCTGAGCTGACAGGAGGCCAGTGAAGCTCTGAGGATCTAAACTACATATTGGCTGGGGGGGTGATGAAAACTATTTAGGATTTTTCTTACTCTTCCCTAATTGGTACTAGCTTTATTAAAGGATTAGGTGTTTGTTGTGTCTATCCCATGCTTTCTTCCCTGTTTTGGCTTGTCCAGCACAGCAGTTCTGAGATCAACCAGAGTTCAAGAGACTAAAGAGCATTTTACTGTCAAATTTCTAATCCTTACACCTGCCACATATTGAATTACAATTGCACTGTTACTTGCTTATCTAAAATATTTGGCCCTATGTTTCAATCACAAAGTCTTTCTTATGACTAGCAAACTGAAGTATAGCTATTCTATCTCATACTTTCTATATTTCATGCCAGATCAGAGAGGTAAGACATGAGAAGGTTGGTGTGGATCATGGTGCAACCCCACTTAAAATAAGACCCCCCCCCCTCCAATTGTGGTTAGTTAAAGCAATGGCTTGTTGATGATTAATGTTGCTTAGGAGTACAGTTGGCCCTTTGTGTATACAAATCCTTACCATGGATTCTTTACCCGATGAAAATATTTAAAAAGATATATAAATTCCAAAAGCAACCTTGATTTTGCCATTTTATATAAGAGACATCCTTTTCTACTACCATTATATATATGAGACTTGCACATCCATGGATTTGGTATCCATGCGGGGTCCTGGAACCAAATCCCAGGGGATACAACCCAGTGGATACAAAGGACCCATTGTATAAATACTTAATTATGATTCATATTTTGAAAGGGTTACATCCAGATTTAGTCATGATTAGAACAGACTTAATGGGATTTTAAGTAAGTCATAAATATATAAATCAGTAATTTCAATGGTTCTATTCTAAGGACAATGTAAGACTTGTTATTTCACTGTTTTCTTCATCATATTAGTAGATGTTGTTGTGACCGTCTCTGTCTGCAACTGCTTTTTCCATATGGAAAGTGATGCATCTGCAGAGGAGAAATTCATCCCATGCAGACTCTCCAACAGGAAAGAATTTTGGAAAATCAGGTTTCTTTCTCCATGAAAGTCTCTACACAAATAGACCCCCTAGACTTTGACCTCTGTTGCAGTTCCTGTCTGGATCAGGTGTCTATATTTGCACTGGAGAAAAAGCTTGCATTTGCTGGTAGTGCATTTTTAACAATGTAAATAGCAAGTAGAGGGGTTTAGATCTAGCCCTGATACGAGCAGATTTAAACTGCATACGTATATCCGCATCCCATTTGAACTGGCACACTGGCAACCTAGTTGCATCTCACACACTGGCCATTTAGTTTTAAAAAGTGATTCTTGTAATTGATAGGTGTGTGGATGGCATTGCAGTTCATTTGGCCTTTGCATTTAGCATTTTGTATTCATCACCAGAATCTAGGCTTGAGAATACTCCAGCTATCAATGCTTGGCTGGTGCGCTGACGATCTCTTGAAAGATTTGCTCAACTGGCTGTAATGACATTGTATATTGTTACTGGCAACATCTCCTTTGCCCTAAAAATCCAGATAACAGTCTAATCTCTCAGACCACAGCTTATGAAACCCTTGTCCCTATTCCCCAAAGTTTGGACTCTTGGCAAATATTTAATGACATGGAATGTGCTTTTGATCCTGTCCCTAAACAGATGCAGCATGAGAGAATGCTGGTAAACAAATGTAAAACCATTCTCTCTCTTTTTTCATGCTCAAAGCTTTAGGCTTGGATCTGAATACACAAAAATTCAGGAAAGTAATTTTTCTTCTTCATTTCTTTCCCAGTTATAATATCTATTGCAACCCTCTTTATTGTATTAATATAGTAAATATACATAAAAGATGCATATAGAGCATGGTAATCTTTAAGCAATTTTTCTCGGTTTACATCTTATGGCCTCACTTACATCTGCTCTTTTTCAAATAACACATATTAAATGTATATCATGATAGCCTAGCAGTTATGGTGAACCTTTTGCAGACTGTGTGCCCAAAACCCACTATTTATTGCCAAGTGCCACGTCCTCTGCTTGGCTTTCTAGATGAACTCTGGCAAACTCCGTGCTGGGGTGACAGCATGCGTGCCCACAGAGAAGGCTCTGAGTGCCACCTCTGGCACGTGTGCCATAGGTTTGCCACCACTGGCCTATGGGAATAGAAGTAGCAGCTTGAGGAAAGAACAGATCCTTTGATGGTAGGACAGGCCCCAGCAATGTCACTGGAAATTGGGGGGCACAGGTAATGCAAACAGCAGCAAGAGCAAGGGCATGGGATTCTGAAATAAATTGCTGTACTTGTTGGAAATGGATTTAAAAAAAAATGCCATAGTGCTGACAAAAATCCATACACAGGGCTGAATTCTGTGGAGTATGGAAGAATCTCCACTTGATTTCACATCAATCAGTGAAGAAGGAGCTCATGAGAGTTATTACTGTCATCTTGTCATTTTACATTTAAAATTTAGTTTGGAAGAGAGAATACCTTCAAAATGAATGATTGATGTACTACAGCATTTGAAAGTCAGAACTTCCAAATAAATAAAAGTGAGGACACTTACTTTTCGATCTGGACAGATCTTTGCTCACTCATAGTTGTTGTATCATAATCTTTCATGGTGTAGCTAGGCAATTGGCTAGTCAGCATAATAAAACCATAATGGGGTTAAAGCAGGATTTTTGCATCAAAACTGTTATGCAAAAAAGATTTTTAGGTACCTCATAAAAATCTATTAACTGTTCCCACTATTGTTTTAAGGCAGTGAATCTCTCTGTGGCATTGAAATCTGGTCCGAAGCGCAGCATTTGCCACCATTCTGAATCAAAATGGAGACACCCATCCATTTTCTGAACAGTGCTGTACATTCTGATCGATCTGATAGCTTACTTACACTATTGCAGTTGCAGAACTTGCAGTCAAAGGACTTTTTGGTTGCCTCCCCTCCCCACAAACTGCACCAAGTAGAATTGGTGCAAGTTTGAACGATAGGGAAATAACCCAGTTTCCAAACCGAGTTATTTCATAGTATAAATGGGGCCAAGAAAGATTTCTCTGAGGACCAATGTCCTCCATCTCCTTTCCATGTCAAATCAAGTTAACTTTCTGACTTTGCTATGTTATTCGGTGTTGATCTTGCAATATTCTTTTTATCTCCTTGATTTGGAGTGTTTCCTTAATTGGTTTAGCATGTGTTTAATAGCCTGCCCCTGAGAAAACAAGACTGTACCCGTTCCTAGAATATTGAATGCCCAAGGAATTTACTACCCAATAATAACTACGTTCTGCAGAATATGATTGAGCAAGCAATGACAATGGGGTTTGTTGTCAACAATATCCAACACAGGAAGACCAAAAACCTCTAACCATGGTGCAACACAAGATTAATTTATTGTGAGCTTGGTATCTATTTTCTTTCACTAAAGGGATTCATGATCCTGATGTCCTTAATCACTTACTCCTGGAGAGACAAGACAGAGATTTCATTTTGTGGGGAAAGAAATAGCAAAGCTTAGTGAGCTTTAATTCCGGTTACTGAATAAACACATTAATCTGAATAAAATGTGCAGATTAGACCCGGATACTAAGAGGATACACTCCATTAGTATAAATCTACCTGAAGATGGGCAAATGTAAAGCAGCAAACAGGCTAGAGTTAAGAAGGCAGTGACTCACAAGACAGCCAGCTCATCAGAGTTTCTCCTGCTTCTTTTTCTACAGTAGGCTGAGCCTGTCTTCTCTTGTCCTTGAAGAACTGAAAAATGAAATTGCTGCTCATCTAACAAAAACATACAACAAGCCTTTAAGTTTGACCTTCACACCTAAGGACTAGAAAGTGGCCAATATATCACCTCTAGGGATGCAAATTCTTGATTCCACCTCCTCCCCCCCATCCTTGCATATAAGGACAGACAATACACTAGATTTCTCCCCAGAATTCTCTCCATATCTGAACCGCTCAAAATACTGCAGGTGAACTATCACAAGTAGAAAAACACACGAGGGTTTAGTGTGTGTGTGTGTGTGTGTGTGTGCGCGCGCGCGCAAAAACCTGCCTTCTGTGCAGAAAAAAAAAGGTTTCTTATGCAGAAAAGTGTTTTTAAATTTAGTGTTTTTCCCCATAACTCTTGCACAACTCTTTGGGATATTCAAATACTGGGAGAAAGCTGCAGCAGGATTCTTGCTGGTCTATTATTCTTCCCAATGGCATTTCCTGGCTGTCCAAAACCTGTTTTTGAACCTGGCTGGCAACAGATAACAATTCATATTCTTTCTTTCCCTAGTCACTACTTTTTAACCAGAATTATAGGCCAGTTAACTTTCTGGGTAATGGACAGGAAATATTGTTAATGACAAAATGATCAGTCCTCTGGAGTGGGGGCAGGCAATTACAGATGTTGTTGAACTGCAACTACCATCTGCTCTAGCAAGGATGATCAATGGTGAAGGATGGTGGGAAATGCAGTCCAACAAGTATACATCTGTTCCTGCTTTCTGAAACATACTTCTTTCTACGAGATGGTTTACATTTTATGCAAGATGACCTAACTCGCTGATTACCATCTGTTAAGTTGGAGTAACAATGATAGTAATGAGGCTGTTGGCGGTGTGTCAGGAATACAATTTTTGTAGAATCATAGTGTTGGAAGGGGCCCCATGGGCCACCAGGTCCAATCCCCTGCTCAGTTCAGGATCTCCAGCTAAAGCATCTCCATCACATATCTGTTCATCTCTTTCTTAAAGATGCCCAGAGAAGAAGACACCATCTCTTTAGGCAACTGGTTCCATTGTTGAACCGCTCTTATTGTCAAAAAGCGCCTTCTAATGTTCAGTCAAAATCTATTCTCCTATAATTTCAAACCATTAGACCTGGCCCTACTCTCTGGGGCAGCCCCTCCTTTCTATGACAGCCTTGAACTATTTAAAGAGTGTGGTTATGCCACCCCTCAGTCTTCTCTTCGCCAAGCTGAACATGCCCAATTCAAATACCTCCCCCCCCATCTTATAAGTGTACAATTAGTTTTTGTGGCTTAAATGTAGCATTTTGCATTTGTTTCTATTGAATTTCACTTTATTAAGTTTTGCCCAATCTTCTAGTTCTGCCCAATTCTGTTCCTGTTTTTTCAAAGTGTTAAGCACCCCTCCCAAATTTAGCACCTGCAAACTTAATAAGAATTCCCTCCAACCCATGATCTAAGTCACTGATAAAAATGTCACTGATAAAATGTTGAAGAGTAATGGCCCTAGGCGAGACTCCTGAGGCATTCCATTTGAGGGGGCTCCTTCTAGTTTGAAGCTATTGATAATGAGTATGGTTTTCCAACTAATTATGGATGCACCTGGCAATCATCCCATCTATTCCACATTTATTCAGTTTGACCTTATCCAATGCTTATCCAATGAAATCCAGATAAATTGCATGCACATCATCCCCACCATCCACTAAACTAGTGACCTGATTTAAAAAAAATATCTTGGCAAGATTTGTTCTTGACAAACTCATTCTGGCTCCTATTGATCATTGCATTGTCATCAAGTTACTTGCAGATAGACCCCTGTATAATCCATTCTAATATTTTTCCTGGTGCTGAGATCAGGCTGACTGGTTTGAAGTTTCCAGATATCCTTATTTTGAAGAAAGAGACAATATTGGTTGTTCTCCATTCCTCTGGCACATCACCTGCTCTCCAAGATTTCTCAAAAATGATGACAACCAGTTCAGAGAGTATATCAACAAGTTCCTTCAGTATTCGGGATTTGTTTGGCCCTGCAAATTTGAACTGATTTAGGTGAATTAGATGATTCCTGACTAACTCTCTGTCAATCTTGATTTACAATCCAGATCCTTGTCATGGGAGCACACAGTTCTTTCTTGGGCGCGTTACAGACCGCCGGATTGCGGCGGTCTGGCTCCGCCTCCGCTTTCAGTGTCCGGGAGCCGCAGCAGCCAAACCGCGCGGCTCCCAGATGCTCCAAGGAAGGAGCGCAGAAATCGCGCTCCTTCCTGGGCCCAGGAAGAGACGCCGCAAGGTGCTAGTCGCGCACTCGCGGCGTCATTTCCAGGGCGTGACGTGCGGACGCATAGCGTCCGCTAAATCAATATGGCGGCGGTCGTGTGGAACGGCCGCTGCCATTTGTCATGGACTCTGTCCGTGATAGGGTTAGGGGCATCTGGAAGAGACACCCCTTTTTCAAACTGGGACGTCCTCAGGACGTCCCTAATGGCGGTCTGTAACCTGCCCAGGAGAGGAAATTGAGGCAAAATAGGTATTGAAGAGTTCTGCCCTTTTATTGTGATTTTTTCTACCATCCTTACAGAACAGCAACCCCAGTGTATCCTTGGTCATTCTCTTGTCTCAAACATATCTGAAAAACACCTATTTGTTGCTCCTTGCTCGTGTAGGCAGTTGCATTTGTGTACATACATCTGAAACTTTGTTTGATCTCACCTATTAATTTACTGTCAGTATTACTGTGGATCCCATTCTTTCTCTCAGTTTTTTCTTTCAAATTTGCATCCTTATGTTTTGGCTTGATGGTTATCATCTCCAACCCCTCAACAATTTGGTTTAATGCCCTTTTGATCAGACCTGCCATGCCATTCTTCCCAGTCCTTGTGAGGTGCAGCACATCTGTAGCCAGGAGTCCTTCATTTAAGAAGTGAAGATTGTGAACACAGAAGCCAAAACTCTCCTGTTCATGCTATCTGCATGCCAGTCATTGACTTTTAGCATCTTCTTGTTCTTGTGTCATCCTCTATCCTTCATTCACAGAGCTGATAAGAATACCACCTGTGCCTCCAAACCCTTTTGTTTTCTGCTCAAAGCTTCATAGTCAGAGGGGCTTTGCTAAAAGGTTTTCTTGGCAGTGTCATTGGTGCTCTCATGAATAAGGAGAAACGAATACTGACCTGTATTCTTGATTACGGTGTTGTCAGTGATATCCTGGATATCTGTGCCAGGAAGACAACACACTTCCCTACTCATCTTGTCAGGCTGGCACACAGGTGCCCTTATATTCCTGAGCAATGGGTCCTCTGCCACCAACACCTTTCTTTTTGTCTTGTTGTGCTTAATGGTTATCTTGACTCCTTCATTGGCATTTGCTATCTCTTGCTGTTGGTGTCCTGTTTGGTCATCTTCACTGATGCCATCCTTATGAAGATATCAGAAATGATTGCACAGTTGAATAGGTTCTGACTCCCTTCTGTATAATCTGCTCCTGCCAATGACTATCCTCCATGGTGTTTCATTGCTGTTACAGGCCTCTTCATCTTCCTTGGCAGTGTCTTCTTGTTCTCAAGGAAGTCCTCATGTTCACTGGTAAGCTGAAGGGACTAATATGTAGTTGTAGTGCACTGAATTTCTGTTCCAAGAGAGATACCAATCTGCTTTTGCTGCAGGTGTAGTTGGTGAGATTTACTGGCCAAAAAACAAACATTGCACATACATTGCACCTGACAACTATAGATCCTTCTGCCTCCATCTCTACAGTTATTTTTCTCCTCTTATTCCCTTAATATCCGTATGGGATATAACTGCCTCAAAAGCTTGCTACCTCTCCTAACCTGGCTGCTTTTTTTCTCACAGTAACTTCAGCAAATGCTGATGGGAGGAAGTATGCAGATGATCTTCTACTCTCTCAGAACTATTTCCTCCTTGTTTTTTTTAAAGAAATATTGTATTCTTCCTTTTCGTATATGCTCTTTTAAACAAAATAAGGGGGATAATTATTTAATGCAAGATAGAGAACGTACTGCCCTTCAGCAGTTGTTGAACTGTAGATCCCATCAGCCCTTCACATGATAGGCAATGATAAAGAGTGATGGGAGATACAATTCAACATCTTCTGGAGGGCCATAGTTCCTATCCCTAATTTAATTACAATTCTTATTCCTCAAAATATACATAGTGGTGGCAGAATCAACATTTTTATAGAAAAAGATTTAATCAGTATGTGTACAAATATTCAATTTTCTAGTGTGTCTCATAGGCATAGCATTTCATTGAATAAATAATTGACAGATTTATATCATTAGTCAAAGGATGACGAATAGCTATAGCTCTAGTTCTTCAACTAAAGAAAGATTTATTGAAACCTGAATGTTAATTAAGGAATATCCTAGTGACTCTTAATATCATGTCTAATTAGGTTTTTCCCCACTTAGCTCCTTTCAGCTATAAAATAAACACAGTTGCCACAACACTAATGCATGTTTATTTAGGCAAATTGCTTTAGTTATGAAGTTTAGAGACTATGAATCAAATAGTCCCCCAACTATATGACTTTGCTTTTTTCCCCATCATGGATGGGCTGTTGATTTATCTCAGCATACTAGAAACCTTTGCATATGTCAAAGTGGTCAGGAATACAGTCTTTCCTAATGAAGAACTCCTATATTTGCCTGCTCAGAAGCAAATCTCATTGAGTTCAATAATGCTTACTCTCAGATTAGTGACTATAGAATTACAGACTCAAAAATGAGTTATAATGGAATAGAAAGAGAGATCCTCCATGGTTCTATAACACATTTATAAAATAATGCATCATGTAGAGCTTAGGAAGTTACTTTTTTGGGCACTACAGTTACAATGATATGCTGGGTGGGATATTTTGTGAGTTGTGACCCAAGAAGAAATATTTCCAGGCTTTGGAATCAAGATTATGAAAATAAAGACAACGTTTCAAAGTAGAGATAACAAGCATTGCAAACTCCCAAGGTTGTGTGCTGACAATGCAACTATTTTCATAATGTATTCAGAAACCATTTAGAAAAGTCAGCACTGGTATGATTAGAAGAGGGACTGGAAATATAATACCATTTATTCTAAAGTTATTATATAAAACTAAAGTGCATCAAACTGGAATACAGATCACTCCAAATGAAACATTGTAGAGATGGCGAAAAAACAGAATCTGTTCACTTAAATGATGAAAATGTTGGAACAACCTCTGTATCATAAAATCCATATATAATACATGTGTCAGTGCTTATTAGTTATAACATCTGGGTCCTGAGACAAAATGGGTCACAGAGTCCTCTTTTTCCAGATAGCTAGCAAGGCCCTTAACCAGAATACTCTATTCCACTCTATTTGGAAAAGGGGTCTTTTTGCCACTGTCCCTCCCTCCTGGTGTTCTGCCATCACTCCCAACTGTGCAACGAGTATTCCACTGAGCATGTTCAGTCTCCACTGAGTTATTTTGGAAAAGGGGTCTTTTCCCCTCCTTAGGATTCCCTCTCCTTTTTTGTACTTCTGCTTACCTTGGAGTTGCTCCACATTTGCTGACACTGGTCCCCTCACTCTTTGGTCCCAAACAGGCATAAAGCTGCTTTGGGTCACTTTAGAGGTATGCTGTTTAACTGATGCATATGTCCTAAGAGACTGGAAGCCATGCCAAAGCCACACTCCAGACCTAAGGACTGGAGCGCGGCTTTGGCGCAGCTTCTGACCTCTCAAGATGCATATGTCTTGAGCTTGTTTGGAGGTTCTAGAAGGGGAACGCAGCTATTGTATACCCCTGACCGAAGAACGGTACACTCCTTCTATCTGGGATGGTCATCCTTTCCACCGAGCACGCAGCTTCGGGAGGTACGCACATGGAGTGGTGAGGGAGGAAGGGGACACCCGCCTAGACAGCCAGATCAGCCGAATCAACCCTGGTGACCAATGGGGTGACAGATGTCACAGCCAGATCGCCCTCGGATGATATATGTTAGGTGGTATTATGTTGGAAGAATGTAAACTTTGGCCTGTTACAGACTGCCAGAATAAAGTTGCTTCGGGTCTCTTTGGAGGTATGCTGTTTAAATGATGCATGCAATCCTAAAAGAATCCGGAATCTGCACCAAAGCTGCACTCCCGTGCTTGGAATGGAGTGTGGCTTTGGCACGACCTCCGGACTCTTAGGACCTATGCATCATTTAAATAGCATACTTACCTCCAAAGAGACCCGAAGCAGCTTTATTTTGGCAATCTTGTAACAGGCCTATGTAATAAAATATTCAATAAAGGGGAAAAAAGATGCATTGTGTCATTTA
>NC_056524.1:196000071-196009686 GCF_019175285.1 Sceloporus undulatus | reverse complement strand
CAGTGGGTTTCAGTGGGGAGAGACTGCATCCAAAGCCCAGGGTTGGGAAATCAGATCAAGGGCATGTTCTGCAAAGCCCATCTGCTGCTCAGGGGCTCAGGCAGAGGCAAAAAAAAAGAAAAAAGCATAATAATAGTTTAAAATGGTGTTCAATGGCTCTCCCCACACATCGGTCTATGAATGTGGAGCAGAGGGGAGGTTGCAATCCACCAGGGTAAAGGCTATGCAAATGAAAGAAAATGGTGCTGGCAATGCAGAAAGAGAACAAAGAGGGTGACATCCCCAGGCCAGCCCCTTGAGCGCTACTCCTCCCATCTCCAGGTTCCCGAATCAGACACCCTTGTTGTTTCTATTTGGATACCGCGCATCGGACCCCGGGAGCAAAAATAATCCGTGTTAAAACCTACTGTTTTTTAAAACTGGTTTATAGGCATATAATCCGGATTATTTGAGATAATCCGATTCAGATTGGAATCTCAATGGGAACGATTCCGGGGCAATGGGGATCGAATTCGGGGTTAAATGAGAACGATGCCCCCTTAATTCGCATCCTAATCCATGTTTTAGGCCAATGGGAATGCCTTCCCATTGGCTAAACTAGTTTAGGCTCAGAGGTGCAGTCCAGCAACATTTGAAGGGCCATAGTTGTCAATCTTTGTTTTTAAATTTATAGTTTAGCACCAAATGAACAAGTCTCAGTGCTTCTGATTTTAGCTTCCAATAAACTGTTCTTGGTTCAGATGTAGTGGTCAATTGTACTTAGTTTAAAGCAATAAGTAGTTTAGGGGAGGCAAACCACCAGCCAATAGGCTTGATCCAGCCTGAGAAGGGTCTGACGAACATTCCTCCTGAACACCCTATTTTTGAAGCCCTGGAGTAGGTAAGATTTCCCCACTGATTGGTAATGTTCTCAGTTGGTAAGGAAAGTAACACAGTGGAAAATTCCATTGTTATTCCTGATCACTGATCAGAGATAATGGAAGGATTTAACCTCACCTTGTTCAGCCACACAATTGGGAAGACAAGAAGGGTAGATGGAATCCTCTTTTTCTTGATCACTGATTGGAGAGAACAGTGATACATCATCATCTTTATCTCTGATCAGTGATTAAAAATAGTGTCATTCTATTCACAAATCATTTATCATGCCCCTGGATGTCAAAAGGCAAAGATGGGCTTTGTTTTTGTGCAGAAAGAGGACTTGGAGTTGTGTGCAGAGAAGGCAGAAATGGGTGTTGAGGAGGCAACAGATGATATAGGGGAATAGGCAGAGCTTCAAAGTGATACCCTATCCATGATATTATCCAGCCTGCTGTATTGGTCCCAGGGTCAAGTTGGCTACTGAGACCACAATTGATCTCTGCCCCTGAATTAGATACTGCCAAGCACATAATCTTGTGCATGTCAGAGGAAGAGAGAGGAAAGAGGAAGCGGTTGGGCCTGAGATGCTTGAAGAGTTTGTTCACACAGTAACTTTTATGCTGAACAAGAGAGAAATGTAGGGTACCATACTTGAACAGTAAAGATGAAATGCACAAATATAGAATGAGTGACACCTGGATTGACAGCAGTGTATGAGAAAGGGATTAAGCGGTTTTAGTGGACCACAAGCTGAACATGAGTCAACAGTATGTTGCTGCAGCTAGAAAAGCCAATGGGATCCTAGGCTGCCTCAATAGGAGTACAGTATCTAGGCTGAGGGAAGTCCTAATGCCACTTTATTCTGCTTTGTTCAGACCTCATATGGAATACTGTGTCCACTTCTCAGCACTGCAATTCAAGAAGGATGTTGTCAAGCAGGGACATGTCCAGAGACATGGCAGGAGGTTGGACTAGATGTCCCTTGAGGTTTCTTCCAGCTCTACGATTTTGTGATACTGAGCCACTATCCCCCATTCACCAATACTTGGTCTAATCTGTCTTTTTTAAAAATATGAAACAATCTGCTGCAAACAAGCCCAGTTTGGACATCCACATCTTGGGGTTAACAAACATTTGTATCCTTTCCATCTCATATGAAACAAATTGTAATGATGAACAAGTGACAGAGGTGTCTTCAGAAAAAGAGAGGACCCCCTTTACCAAAGAAGGACCGCATTGAGCAAGAGGAGGAAAGTGACTACATGTCTCTGTGGTATCTCAGAATATTTCACAAAACCCACACTACATCAGAAACATTGGCAAGAGGGTAAAGAATGAACTACATTTCCTCCTAAAGGAGAAAAAAAACTGAATTATTTCTTGAGAACACAGTGAAGTGATAAAATGTAATCTTCTCTTGTTTTGCGATTCTGTCCAATATCCTCCCCCAAACACAGTTGCTATTTGCAGAATTTAAAAAGACAGGGTATGAACCCAGTTCTATTTGCTATTTTCTTTATAAGATATTTAAAGATAAATGCACATACTCTGAGACAACCTAAGCTTCACTGATTTTGGGACTATGAACAGGAAGGGCAGATATAAAAGAACAAGACATGTTCCAAAAGAGAAAAGATATACAACTGAGCACTAAAGTTAGAATAGTCCAAGCCATTGTATTCCTCATCAGCATGTGCAGATGTGACAGTTGGATAGTGAAGTAAGTGGATAATAAGAAAATCAACTCCTTTGAGCTGTGGTGCTTGAGAAGAGAGCTGAGAATAATGTGGACAGCCATAAAGACAAACAAATGGATCCTTGAACAGATTATGCCTGAAATCTCCTTGGAAGCCAAGATGATCAAATGAAGGCTGTCATATTTTGGCCACATCATGAGAAGGCATGACTCATTAGAAAAGACAATAATGGTAGGAAAGGTAGAAGGAGGTAGAAAGAGAGGAAAACCATGTTAGATGGATAAATTCCATCAGGGAGGGCCATGGGACTCAACTTGCAGGTATGTAAACAGAGCAGTGGAAGATAGGGGGTCTTGGAGATATCTCATCCAAGGGTTCATCATAAGTCAGGGTTGACTTAAGGACAGTTAACAGCAAGAACAAAAATTCCAGAACATAATACATCTTTAGACTGGTGATAACATAGAACTACCATCTTGACCCCCAAGAACACACAGATCTCATATGATTTAAGAAACTAAGCAGGGTTGGGCATGATTAGTGCTTAGCTAGAAGACCATTAGGTAATATGGGTGTCCTCAGTTAGGGCTAGGAAAGCATCCATAAAAATCTGAAAGAACCATTGCTACTCATAATAGAGGGCCAGATGCAGTACTAGGAAGCTTCCCTTGCTCCTAGGTTTGTGTTTGATTTCATTATACTGTGTAACTTGTTTTATGTTCCTTTGTCCCATCTAATTTTTCAGTTCATCAGCGTGTGTGTGTGTGCGCATGCATGTGTGTGTGTAGAGACAGAGAACTGATATGCTATTTGAGGTGTTCTGTCTTTGCAATTTTTTCAGCTTCATCAATGTAGAAGCATCTAGACATGGGGCAAATAATGAAAAGTAAATGGTAGACTGGTTGGAAAGTCCAAATTCAAGTACTGATGTCCACAAGCAAGAAACTGGAAGAAAGGAGAAGACTCTGATACTCTTACTTTTTGACCTCCTGTTCCTCATCATCTTTTTCTGACAATGGAGTTGACATTTGTTGCTGAATTAATATTTTTTGAGTTGAAAGGGGTGATATTCCTCCAGAGGAAATAAACACTATTCAATTTTCTCATTTAAGATAAGGTTGTGACTCAAATGAATGAATTAATCTGCAGAGGTCTTGAACTAATACTCCTGTCACCTCCGGTAAGCTGTGATGGCTAGAAATGATGGCAGATGGTTAAAAAACATCTGGAGGTCACCAGAATGCAGAGAGTTGTTTTATGGACAGTCCCTGTATAACAGAGTTCTAGGTCCCCTTCTCAGTTGCAAAGTAGCTATAGCTATTGGCATGGATGAAGAGACAGAAGGCAAGGGCATACCTGACTCTTCTCTGATCAGTTTCTTTCCCCCTGAATACTGAAGTGGAAAGAATGAATGCTGGACTTTTCCCATTACTGAAAATGTTGAAGCAAATGGCTGCAAAACTGCACAGGTTTAAAACAATTCACCCAGGGCAAAAATTGTTGATGGTTTCAAAACAAGCTGGCACAATTGTGCACTCACCATATCCCACATACAAACATTTAGAACAAGACTTGCTGAACAATGGGGGAAAGTTTAGATCATCCTGTTTGTTTCATTACATTCTTAGAAAATTTCCCTTGTGTCCTGAAGTACAAACAAGAGTGAAGAAAAAGGGGAGATGCAAAGTGGCAGAGTTGCTTCATAAGTCTCCTCCATGCTTGACAAACATCTAAGAGGACAATGCAATTTTTCTCACTTCTTCCTCTCCATTACGATTTCAGCATCGTCCTGATGTGGTGTACTGATGTATGCCCTCTAGCTAGTAAGAAGTAAGATAAAGAACTGCAGTCAGAGTTATTACACACAAGGGGCAAACGAGGCTGAGAGAAAATAGATTGAAGATATAGTGTCCTCAAAACAAGCATGAAGAGTTAGAAGAACCTACTTACCCAAAAGTAATATATATGTATGTGTATATATATTCCAGTTGTCTACTATATGCTTCACATGTGGCTCTTGGCAGAGGCTAGAAGGCAAGCAAGAAAATAACCACATTTTAAAGAGTGACAAAAGTACATTCCCATAAAATCTGTAATGGCAACTAGGAGTCCTGAAGGAATAGAATGTTCTTCATTTTTACAGAAGCATTGACTGCTGGTAAATGTTCTGAAATAATTTGGAGACCATAGTCAACAATTTATACTGTAGTGCTTATCTAAGGCAGAGGGCTAGGTGGTTGGTATTATACATGGAATGGATCTAACAGGAAGGTGGTGGGGTCCTGGAACATTGGCACACTAAAAGCTAATTGTGTAGGCAACATATAATTTCTTTAATGAGTGGTACTGGCAAGAAAACGGTCTGAAAATCACATCTTATCTGACCTGGGACAACCATATTTTTCAAAAATACAGTTTAATATTCTAATTCAAGTCACAATCTGTTCCAGAACCAGTTGGTGCAGTGGTAAGAATCTAGGACTACATAGGTACAAATCTTGCCTTATCTCACCTTTCTGGGTTAACTTGGGTCAGTATCTCATCAGGCTTTATGGGGCATTGTGGACTTTAAAATCTACAAGAATTGTCATGTATCCTGCCTTAGCCTCTGAAGAGGAAGGAGCCTACAATATGTACACTTGGCTCCTGCCAATGACAGACTCTTTCATATTATTTATTAATAATAATGACCATTTTTAAAGCTTTGTATAAAGAGCTCAAGGCTGTATATTCTGGCTAAAACCCCAATATGCCCACATGCACCAGCCCTGTTAATTCATATCCCAACCTCTTCACACCGATCAAAGAGGTCAGATGTGGTGGTGGGTTCTACTCATGATTGCATGAAAGCATGTGATTAGGAAGCTCTCAGCTGGACAAGATCAGGATCAGGGAGGCAAGACATGGAGACATTTGTGATGGGGCCAGCATGAGTAGCCTCATACCTTTTCCTTGTTGTGAGAAACAGATGCTTCCACTTCTACTATGTAGGAAATGCCACAATATGCAATTTAAATATGGTACAGGGCTAGTGGGTATTCTTCTCATGACACTTCTATTTCCCAACCATGTTAGCTCTAGTCTGTATTTAATTTTTTAAAAGAATGAAAACAAATTACATAAAAGGTATGGTCAATTTGTTAGATTTTTGCCATCAGGATCCTGTTCACTGGCTTTATTTTTTAATTCTCGTTGCTATAGATTGATTTCAGTTAGTGTACTACTAAAGCTTCTGTCCCCCCCCCCCCGCCCTTTTTGGTGAAATGTTGTCTCATATGATGATAATCTTTGCTAAATTTCACAGTTCTTTCTGAGTGCCTCAGGTGACTATGCTCACACCTACAGAGCCTTGCATTTCTCAATTCTCTTTGAACATTATCTGATCTTTACTGGATTCAATGACTTAAAATGCCAGGCTTTACAAGTAGGAAAATTGCAATGGAAGATAATCATCAATATATGGTACATTCAGAGGGGATAAGTGCAAATGCCTGGGGAAATCATTTCCAAAGCAGGTTTTAATTTGAAACGTATGAGGAGAAATGATGAGAATGAGTATCCAAATAATAGTATTGCAATTCTGATAAACTCTTGGACTATGTACAGGGTCTCTGATTTAGTTCAGAGCTCAGTTTGATGATACAGAATCTGGTCAGATTTCATCTTGATTGGCTCAAACCCAATTCTGATCTGATTTGATCTAGACTACAAATTCAAAGAGAGATTGGAAAAACCAGATTGTTAAAGGAAACTCAAATGATAACATTTGTGTTTTGTTTTATATATTAAATTAACTTTGAGGACATAGGTCCAAAACAGACTGCAGAAATAATCCAGTTTGAGACTGCTTTAACACCCCTGGCTCAATGCTAGAGAATTTTTGAAACTGTAGTTTTTGAGACATTTAGTCTTCTCTGTCAGAGAACTCTGGTGTCACAATAAACTACAAGTCCCAGGATTCCCTACCCTTGAGCCAGGGCAGTTAAAGTGGTCTCAAACAGGATTATTTCACCAGTGTATCTTGGGCTATAGTTAGAGGAGATTAACTCAGCCAGCTTTTAGTCAGGTAGCTTCAGGGAGTTTTGTGCTGTGCACCTACTGCATTTCAAAACAAAAACAAAACTAGTTCTCAAAAGCTTCTGACTGCCCTGTTGTAAGAATTCAAACTTTCCCTTTAGTATTGGGGCATCTTCCTAGAGTGCATGTAGGATTACTTTTAAAATCTTAACAATATTACCTGCTGGACCAGCTACATCCATTTCTTGGGAAGGGTGTCCTAACCATAGTCATTCATGTCCTAGTCAACTCCAGTTGGATTACTGTAATGAGGTCTACATGGGGTATCACTACATGAGAGCTACACACAACAGCTTCCTACTCCTGATTTTCCCCTATTGTGATTCAGAAGTGGCTAACATTGCTACTTCTATGCAACTGATGGTGGCACAAAAGCAGTAATGTTAACTGAAGCCATCAGCAGGTGATGCTATTTTAGGGGTTGAGCTTAAATCCTCTTTGTACCTAATCAGTTCTGAGCCTCTTCCCATAACTCTGCATGTTTTATCAGTCTATGTTCATGCATGTGCACTGGGTGCTTTAACTTGACAGAGAATGTTCATGTGTTCAAAAGAGAGTCCTCTGTCAAGGAAAAAAAGCAACATGGGATATACAGTAAGTGAAATAAAACAATGTATGTGAGAGTCAGGGTGACTCAGCAGAAGCCAATTGGGAACCACACAGGTGTAATAGATAATGGAATTAACAAGTCCTGAATGCCAAGGACAAGAAATGTAAAGTGGATAATTGGACACACCTGACAATTGTTAAGTGGTCAAGGCTGAGATGATGAAATCACTAATTGTGGGATGAACCAGGAGAACCAATGAGAATGATGTACACGCCTACTGGGTGGAAACAGACAACAGTGGGTGGTATCATGCATTGACTATAAGAATGACTATGAATCCCAATGTATTTTGTGGGTTGTAGTAGTGGATTGGATAGAGTGGATAGTGAGGAGTAGTATATTGTTGTGTTGGATAGTTTTGGAGCTGTATATAGTAGAATAAAGTAGATCTTTTATTTAAGACTACTGAGTTGTCTGGTATCTTGGGTGAAGCTACAAGAACCAGCTGGATCCTGAAGAAGGGTGAAGACTTCTGTGGAAGCAAGAGTGAGAAGGCTTGGAGAACTTGTCAGGGTCTTCAGCCTATTCTCTGTAACTCTGCTAAGCTATAACCACTGGCCAAAACTGGTCAGCGCGGTGCACAACCAGGTGGTGAGTTCGAGCCAGAGGTGAAGAGCTACAACTCCCATCATCCCTGACATCCTCTTGTTAAATGGCCACCAGAGGACAATATTCTCTATGAAATAATCATTTTTGTATGAAGAATTGTCCAGTTTAAGTCCACAGGGGACAATAAAAGGAATGAACAGCTCTCCTGAAGTTGCCCATCATTCTAAGCATCTGGATTACGAACTGAGCAGGCAAACGTATCACTTATCCACAGTCTTTGCTTTTGTATTTTTTCTATGTTATAGCACTCACAGATTTTCATCTGTTCATATGGGCATTTTATGAAAATATGCTCCTTCCTTTGGCCTCTTGATGCATGTCTTCTTGGATGGGAATGTGTGACTGGCCACCCTACATGGCTACTGCAATTCTGAGAGGGGCCAAGGGATCAGACCATATCATTCTCATCCTTTGCCAACACCAGTGTTTGTTTACTTGTTCCAAGGTTTAATTTAAATTGACTTTGCTTTAACTTTTATAACCATTGCTGGATGAAGCATAGAATCAAAACTTCCTTCTCCCACCTTGCCTTTGATCTTTCTCCTACTTTGGAGGTCCTCTCCATTCACTTGCAGCCTAAGGTGTGGATGGTGGTCATGACACAGAAAGTGTTCTCTGTATTGGGGGTGTTCTCACTTGCTTATATTCCGTGTTACAAATCGAATCCAAGGTACATCGTTCCTATTAGAAACCGAATTAAATCTAGAACAGTTCTAGAGCAACCCGCAATCGTCCCCACTAGAAATCGAATCATACAGCGGTTTATAAATTTGATTCGTGTTTTCGTCATTTAACGCGGGTTAAAAAAATAGAAGGGTCGAACCTACATTTTCCCCTTGAATCGGGATAGGAACCGGAGCATTTAAATAGGAACGACAGCCTTTGAAATTGGGTTAGCTGGATGGGAGGAGCGGAGTGCGATGGAGCTGGCCTTGGGGGAGTTGCCCTTTCTGTCCCCATCCATTGTGGCTGTCGCCATTTTTGCTTCCCTCACCCCTTTGTCCGCTGTGGTCTTTCAATAAGAGATAAGGATTTTTTTTATTTTTTATTTTAATGGTTTACAGGCGCTTAATCTCTTTAGCGCTTTAAGCGCCTGAAGTCCCGGCTGCTCAAGCGCCTGCATCTGCCAAAGGACTACAAGGCTTCCCCCGGTGGATTGCAACCTCCCCTCTGTGTGGGGAGAGCCCATTTCTAACGGAGGAGAGGCAGGAAGGGAAGCCTCCTCTCGAAGAGGCATCTGATCTCGCCCAGGCAGGGAAGGGAAGCCTCCTCGCGAGGAGGCATCTGATCTCACCCAGGCAGGGAAGGGCTCTGATCAACGGGGGGGGGGGGAATAGAGCCTTTCTCCCTCTCTTTCTCAAATGGAATCTGCCTTCTCCTCCAACTCTGGAAAGAGAATCTTCCCTGCTTTTCCAGCGGCCTCCTTCATTGATCTCTGGGCTCTCTGAAGGGATTCTCCCTGGCTGTCTTGGGAGACATGAAGAGGGGATGCTGTCCTGCAAAACCCATCCCCATAGTTTCTCTGGAAACAGCTTGGGCTCCCCAAATTTGCTTTGCCAGAAGCCTCTCCCATTGATCTCTGGGCTCTCTGAAAGGATTCTCCCTGGCTGTCTTGGGAGACATGAAGAGGGGATGCTGTCCTGCAAAACCCATCCCCATAGTTTCTCTGGAAACAGCTTGGGCTTCCCAAATTTGCTTTGCCAGAAGCCTCTCCCATTGATCTCTGGGCTCTCTGAAGGGATTCTCCCTGGCTGTCTTGGG
>NC_056524.1:195816887-196000061 GCF_019175285.1 Sceloporus undulatus | reverse complement strand
AGACATGAAGAGGGGATGCTGTCCTGCAAAACCCATCCCCATACAGCTTGGGCTCCCCAAATTCACTTTTTCAGAAGCCTCCCCCAGCCTGGGGTCTTTCTTCCAAGGCAGCAAAAGTGCTTTGGGCAGTTTTCTCTCCCTCAACCATCCTTCCCCACGAATAATTGCAGGACTCATAGGCACTTTAAGCGCCTCCTCATTGGCTCTTTTATAACAAAACGCGAAATTTAAAAGTGACGTTATGATGACGTTGCTTTGATTGACAGCCTCAAAATGGTGAGTGGGAACGAAATAAGGCTAAAACCGATTTATATATACACCGCTTTATTTGAATAGGAACGAAAGCGGATCACTTAAAGCGAATCAATTGGTAAATGAGAACGAAGAAAAAAAAAGCGATTCGGAACGCGGGATAAGACCAGGGTTATTTTGAATCGATTTAACTGATACCGGTGTATTTTAAAGCATTGTAAATCGCAAGTGGGAACAGGCTCCATGTTACAGATGGATAGATTCAATGAAGAAATCCACAACCCTGAGTCCACAAGACCTGAGCAGGGCTGTTGATGACAGGGTGACTTGGAAGTCTCTCATTCATGGGGATACCATAAATCAAAGGTGACTTGACACTGGATAACAACAAATTGCCAGCAGGTCACTCTGTTGACCAGTGTCTAAGATCAGTAGGCAAAGAAGGTTCTCCTAACAAAAGAAGATTTCTGCTGACAGAAGAGGCCTGCATCTAAACATAAATACATGGAACAGGTGCATTTTTGAACTAGGATTACACTGTAGGTTGTATTTTCTGAAGGATTAGTAATATTTTTCACCAGACTGCAAGTATCAAAGAGAAGAGAACATTTTCTAATTTTCTTCCTGAATCAACAGAATTACTGTGAAACTAATGTGCAACAAGATAATTAAAATCTGTGATTTAGTCCATTTAAAGTAGTTTTTGCCAGTTTACAATCTTGTGGATTTATTGCTAAGTTTCAGAATGGTTACCCAGGTAATATATTTTACTGAAGCAAACTAAGTTACAGAAAATAAATTTTAGGACACGGATACAAGCAATTCACAGCTGAAGACAGTGACTGAGTTTCATACTTTCCCTCAATAATGGCTTTTGGTTCTATAACAGCTGTCCATTTCCCTACCTCTTACAAATGTCCTGTGTTTTCCTGATCTCATGATCACTGCATTTTCCACTAAAACTTGGGGGGAGGGGAATGTTTGTCACAAAATGTATGAATTAGTAAATTTAAATGCTACACTGAGCAGCTACAAATGAAGTCATTTCACCTATTCTTTTAGCAGCCCAGTACATAAGCATTTTATTAAAGAGGATTTAAGACTGCTTAAGTCCTGTTTTTCCCTGTCAGTCTGCCATAAATTAAAGAGTCTTAAAGATAGGACTTTGCACCTGTGTAAATGAGAGGAGGAGATTCCAAGTTTTTAGATACATTTATTTATAAATATTAGACTATTGGTTCAATAGTATAAAAAACAAAACCTCTCCCTGCAAAAAAAAAAACCCTCTTTTGTCTCCCCCATCTTTTCTCTTTCATAACAGATAACTAGAGCAAAACAAAAAAAAAACCCACTGCCAAACAGTTCCACTATAATGATGCAATAAATCAAAGAGATGATGTGTAATTTGTAAACAACACAGGAACATTATCTGAATGAGTGCCCTTTATGATCTTGTGTGGTGATGCTTTCAGATTGTTAGCAATGGTTAATTAAAGTGTGGAGCACTGTTTGCCATTACTAATGCAGAGAACATTCAACACAGTATACCTATACTAACATTTTCTGTTAACAGGCGTTATAACCTTATCTGAGCATTTTCCCACTACATGTTTTGGCAAACTTCTTTTAGTCTAACATGTAAGCATACAGTACCTTGAACAAGTATTCACTTTCCCCTCCCTTTCACTTTTCCATAATTTGTTGTGTTGCAACTAGAAATTGAAAGGGACTGGAATTGTTACCACATGAGGTACACAAGATACTCAATACTTTGAAGGTGAAAAATATTGTGGCACAAACTTTAAGTAAGCAAAAACAAACTGGCACTTGTTACTTGCAAAAGTATTTACCTCCTTTACTGTGGCAGACATAAATTAGCTCTGGTGCAACTCATTGCCTGCAGAAGTCACAAAATAGTTCAATAGAGTTCACCTAGGTATAGTTCCAGTTCCACATGATCTCAGATTAAATATGCCTGTTTCTAGACGTTTGCTGGATAAAATGTCTAAATAGAGGGCCAGCATGCTGTAGTGATTTTCTCTAAGACTCTGCGAGAATAGGGTTTGGATCCCCACTCAGCCATAGAAATCCAATGGCACACTCAGCTTTAGAGGAACCTAGTGGCAAACTTCTGAACAAATCTTGCTATTCCCCCATGACAGGTTCACCTGAAGCTTACTATAAATCAGAAATTATTTGAAGGCACACAACAACAACAACAACAACAACAACTAAACGAACATATATGTGATGACCAAGGAACTATTAAAAAGAATTCTAGGAGAAATTTGTACAAAAGCACCAGTTATAGTTGGCTTATTTTCTAAAAAATCCCAAATCTCAAATCATCCCCGGAACACATTAAATCTATTTTTACAAAACGGAAAGAATGTACTTCAACCATGATTTTGCCTACAGGAGATTGTCCACCAGAACCCTTTGACTGGATAAAGAAGACATTAATCTGAGAAACAATCGTGAAGCTAATGGTAGCTCTGAAGGAGTTACATCTTAGAGGGGAGAAACGGCCCATGGGAAAACTGTCACCTGGATGCTCCACAGAGTTGGGCTTTATGGAAGAAAGCCATTATTGAAACAAATTCATATCAAAGACTATTTGTAATTTGCCAAAAATAATGTGAGGTACATAGCAAACATGTAGGGAAAGGGCCTCTGGTTTGATGAGACCAAAACTAATCTTTTGATCTTGCTTCTAAACCCCCTGTGTGGCAGAGTGCTTGTTGCTCTGAGAACACCATCCCCACAGTGGGGGGGGGGGACTTTGACAGGCTCTGGAAAACTGGTCTGATACACATGTTATGTAGAGCCTAACACAAGACAAAACATGTTTCAGCCTGCAAGAGACCTGGGACTCACCAAAAAAAAAGTTCCTTTTACAGAAGGATGATAACCATAAACATCATTGTTGTTGTGTGCCTTCAAGTTGTTTCTGACTTACAGTAACCCTGTCATAGGTTTTATTGGCAAGTTTATTCAGTTTCTTCTGAGGCTGAGAGAGTGTGACTTGCCCAAGGTGGGTTTTCATGGTTTAGCCCAGATTCGAACCCAGGTTTACCAGTGTCCTAATTCATTGCTCAAACCACTATACCACACTGGCTCCATAAACATACAGATGCTAAAGTGAAGTGGTTTTTTAAGAATACAGAACCTGCACGTCTTAAGATGGCTTGATCAAAGCCCAGGGTTCAGTCCAATTATGTATCTGGCAAGACTTGAAAGTTGCTATTCAGCAATCATCCTCATCCAGCCTGAAAGTTTTGGAGCAATTCTGCCAAGAGAAATGGGCAAAAATGGTAAGATCCTGAGGTGAAAAAGCTGATATTTACCCAGAAGATTCACAGCTGTAACGGCAGCTTCTTAGATAGAAGTTGCTTCTATCAAGGTTGCATGTGTCCATGTGTGAATATTTATATAACAGTTGGTTGTCTAGTTTCTTTTGTGTTCTGAACCTCTGCACTTCAATAACACTATTTTGCACCTTCACATGTATCTTGTGCACATCAAGCATTAGCAAAGCAAATTAAATCAATTTCAATTCCAGGTTTTAACACAATAAAATTTGGGAAAGTGAAAGGCACTATATCATTCCTAGAGAATTAAATCTACATAATAAATTTTGTTTTTATTTTTCCTACGAGAATATATATATATATATATATATATAAAATCACACCTGAAAGTGTGGGAAGTAGTACCACTGTGAGGAGTGTGATCTACAGAATCCTGTGCAGAAATGTGACTCACAAAGTGTGACTCTCACAGTAAGAAGAAATTTCTCACAAAAAGAGGGTTTAGAAGGGGCAATTAGCACCATCTTCTTCTTCTGATTCACTTGTCACACACCCCATGCATTTGCTGTGCATCAGGAGAGTCTCTACATGAAAGTTCTTGAACACATGAGAAGGAACACATCTAAGTCCATCACACTGGTTAAGGGGGGGGGGCTAAATAAAATTGTTATCCATCTATACAAAAGAAGAAAAACAAAAATTGGCACTACTATTTCTTAAATATTGGCAAGCAAATTAAGGTTTAAATTGGCTTTGAAAGCACCAGTCTTTGTCAGCTGATTCTTCCTCATCATAAACAAGTGGGAAGCAGCAAATGCTACCGCTTCTCTTGTTATTGACTGCTGCCAAGTCAACTTCAACCCATGAAGACCACATGAATCACTCTGTCATCAACAGCCCTGCTCTGATCTTGCAGATTCAGGGCTGTGGCTTCCTCCACTGAATCTGTCTACCTGTAATGTGATCTTCCTCTTTTCCTACTGCCTTCTACTTTACCAAGCATTATTGCCTTTTCTAGTGAGTCGAGGCTTCTAATGATATGTCCTGGGTATGACCATCCCAGTTTAGCCATCTTGGCTTCTAGGGAGAATTCAAACTTGATTTACTCTAGGGCCCATTTATTTGTCTTTTTGGCAGTGCCCTGCCTTTCTTGCTCTCCTTAAAACTCACTATTTCCATGAAGTCTTTGGAATAATCCTCTAGTTCCCATGGCCTACTTAGGCTCATCCAGCATGTAACTGATGCTCCTACATATTACTCCCCTTTATACCCATCTCCCTAGTTTCACTTTCCTGTATTGTTTCCTGAATTTTAGATTGTAAGGACCTCACGGTGGGGATCTGTCCTCTTATATGGTGCTATGCTAATAAACCTGGCAAAATATATCCTGCCTGTTATTAGTTGGTCTTGCAAGCATGTCACATACACATACACACGTACATTTACATGCATTAAGAAATACCTGTACACAGAACATTACATTATATACAATAATCCAATATTCGCTACCCCTTCCCCCTCCAAGACCATACTATACATTCACATACACCAATACATGTAAAACCAAGACAGACAGACTAACAAATATTTCCCAATATATCAAGGAGTCCACTTAAATTGTTATTCTTTATACATAAGTATATCTTAAGTGGTTGTTGGCATGTTAGCACACAGAGATGACCCTTCCATAAGAGTTAAGACAAGAGAAATGTTTCTTCCCCATTTCCTCTGTCTAAAGTCTCAGAAGTGTGACTTTCTGCTTGTCAGGCTTATCTCATTCAATGATAATTAGATTTAAGATGACAAGTAGCTGTCTTGTGCAAGTGGTCTTTTTATGCATCATTTTCCCTGGTTGCAATCCATTATCCCAAAAGCAAAGTCAATTTAGTTCAAAGGAAAACAGATGATGGGAGATAATTGTAATATGTGTTGTTGTTAAAAGAATGGCAAACTGTGCTCAAAGAATTGTTTGGATTCTTATTTTTGTATAAAATGATTCATACAGACATTTGGGCTCATGGATGGAAATGTCATGTGTTAGCATGGGATGACTCCTCTAGGCATGATCATAGGCTCAAACAATAAAATCTGTTCGGTATGCACTATGCTCATCTTGGATCAACTCTCTTCCCATCGCAACTCTTACCTGATCCAGGCTGAACTCAATCTACTCTTGATGATGAACTTTCATATAACTTTCTGTACCTGTACACAATGAAGGAAAATACACATTCCCCACAGTCTCATAAGGTTATATGAAGGAGACTTATTGTTAAATTTTTCAGCTAGTCACAACCCAATCAACAAATATTTTTAATCTTTTCCAGAGTCGGGTCAACCTGAGTCTTTACCAGGGATGCTAAATCTGTGTCAGTTTCATGTTTTTATCGGTAGCTTTGTCCTAGGTCTTGCAGACATTTGGAAGGAATGTTTTTCATTTTAAAAAACAGACAAGCAAGAGAATGTTCCAAACAAATGTTTAAGGGGACAGGAATCAACTGCCTCATATAAGTAAGGAAAGCTTGTTCCCACCTCCACCCCAACACACACACACACTAATATGTATGAATACTGGCAATATTCACATATACTCCCATTCCCAAAATAGATAAACCTCTCATTTTGCTGTCATGAGAGATGTATGCCCCCTGGAAAATATGCATATGAGAGATTTTAATTCATCTTTCGACTAAGACAACTGAGAAACAAAATTAAAAAGAACTTATTGAGTACTATAGAGCTACAAAATTATACCATTGGGAGGCAGTGCATGTGATAAAACAGTAGACTTCATTACTACTGAAAAGGCATAATTACCAGTCGAAATCTGAAATTACTCACCAAAGATCTGTATTAGGAGTGAGAATGTGGAACAACATAGGTAATTCATTCTCAATTAGTTTCAACTCTTTCTTTCCTTTCTCTTTCATTAATTTCAGTGGGATCTTGAAAGGGAACAGAATCTTAGAATGAAACCATTTCATCTGGGCTGTTAAGAAATGGCAGTAGAGGAGAGATGTTTTACCCTATAGACACTAACTCATAAAACAAAATCATCCTTAGATTAGCTGGAGTGTGGTTCTCTGAAAGTTATTTCATAACATGTAGGAGCAAGAGAAATATGGAAAAGGGAGAGTGACCTTGCAAGCAGCTGCACATCAGCAAAACCTTTTCTAGACCATCCTCTCAGAACATTCTAGATTTTTTTGTCCATTTGCAGTTTCCATAGTATATAATACTCTTCTGTTAACCACCCATGTTAAAGGGGGAAGAACTGTCTGGAAAACATGAAGACAGTGTGACCATTTGTATTTTCATTTTCCAAGAATTAGGGGCTGGGGGTTGGGGGTTGGGGAGAGAAAAAGCAGATCATGTCTATGCAGCATGATATCAGAACCAAGCTGCAAGGATTTGCCGTGAATGTCAAAGAAAATGCAAATTCCTTGTCCTCTGTACATTACCAGTAAAATAAACTATCTTTTCTCTATAATGTTCTTATCTCACCATAACACCTTTTACAATGTCGTGAACATGCCCTTGCTTTTCTTCTGTTGCTTCAGCAAAATATTCTTCTCTGTGCAAACTTGAGATGAAACCAGTCAGTCAGCATCACCTCCTTTGGTTTAACTGAAAACATGTTGATTTATGCCAACAAAGAGCCAGGGACATGTATATAAATAAGACTGATGCTGTTCTACAAAAAATATTTTCCTCACATTGCCATAGTATGAACCGACCTACAAACGCTCATGTTCTACTTGCTACTCACAAAAAGTGTCTATCATGACAGAAGAGGCAAAAGTCTTTCTATATTATAGGGGGTTTTTCTTTGGGCAGGGGAAAATATTAAATACTACTATGCACTTATATTTTAGAGAAACTATACTTCTTTGCTATTTTCTATATATTCTAAACCTATTGGTATTATCAGCTAGACAACTAAACACCTTGCGATACAAAATTTTATATTTTTCCCCTTTGCTACTTTGCATATTTTACTATACAATGTATAGCTAGTGATTTGTGTAGGAAATGAGAAACCCCCTAAAACCTCTAACACCACCACCCTACAATCCCATAATCCTTGCACAGAAACGAATGTAAATAGGAGGTTTTTCACTACAAAAACAACTCAAAGCTGCAGCAAAATACAGCTGGTTTATACTAACAACACACTGCCCCCTCTCAATTGTCTCAACATAAAATCTCAAAAACAACCCACAACTGGACTAAAGCAAAACTGGAAATAATGTGACATCCGTCTAATTTGCAAGGCAAAAATAATGCCGTTTGTTACAACTTTAACTGGCATGGTTCCATCCTATTTAATACTAGAATTTGTAGTTTTTTGTGGTATCAGAGCTCAATGACAAAGCATATTAAATATCTCACAGTATTATAAATCCCAGAATTCCATCACACTGAGCCATGGCAAATAAAGCTATGTCAAACTGCATTATTTGTACAGTGCTGATTAGACTATGACTTCTTGTCACACTGGAAGTGCCAACATGGCCTGCAAAGAGTAGGGAGTTGTTTGTAGGGTGGAATGGCTTCCACCCCCTTCAAAGTTGCCCACCTGTAGATTAAATCAGTGGGATATTCCTATGTATTGATTCACCATTCAGCTGTTGCTCCAATGGACCTGATCACAAATAATAATAATAATAATAATAATAATAATAATAATAATAATAATAATATTTCCCACCTCTCCCTGCAGATCGAGGTGGGATTACATCCAATAAAATAAAAACAAATACAGAATACAGTCTATAAAATACTAACGTTATTAATAAAACTGCATAGCAATCAGTGCAATCATGGCAATCATAATCAAAGAAGTGGAGCATTTCATTTTAATAAAGCTCCTATACAGGGTCAGGTGGGTAAGCCTGCTGGAAGAGATCCGTCTTAAGTGCCTTCTTAAAAGCATGTAAGGTGATAATAAGATGGATTTCTTCCAGTAGGACGTTCCACAATTTAGGAACAGCAGCTGTAAAAGCTCTATGGAAAGTCGTTGTTAGTCTAGTCATCTGATGTTCTAATAGATTATTCTCAGATGTTCTGAGAGTGCAGGGCGGATTGTGTAGGGAGAGGCGTTCCCTTAAGTAACTCAGGCCCAAGCCATGTAGGGCTTTAAAGGTGATAGCCAGCACCTTGTACTGCGCCTGGAAGCTAATTGGAAGCTTATTTGGACTAACAAACAGAACTCAGGCATATGCTTCCAGGCAGCTGTCAATAACCTGCCACATAATATGTCTGTCAGGCTTTTCCCATATAAGCAATATCATCTCTATTTGGAATAACACTTAATAGATACCTTCTTTCCTGTCCAGATTTACAGTACATCACCATTGTCTGTCTTGGGCTTTCAGGATGCCACTGAAAATCAGCGTATCATTCCAGCCCTAACTGCACAAAAATTGACAAAACTTTCCACTGAAATGTGTTTAATTAAAATGGCTGCTCAGTGAGTCAACAGTGTTAGAAAAAAAAAAGCCAAATTCATCTCACAGTAATATCTGCACAACTAGCTTGACACAGCCTGACGTCTCTGGAACCCAGCATGACTTTGCTTTCTCTGGGAAGAAAAGATAAAAAGTCTATGTGAAGCAATTCTATATTTGTCTGTCTGCCTGCCTCTATGTATCTCTTACACAAGCATGTTTTTCTGTGCTCTGCTTTCTATCTTGCTGGTCAGCATTTCCAGGATCTTCCATATGTGTCTAATCACTCCTATACTAGTCCTCAATAGTACAGTGGTACGTTGTCAGGAAGACAGATGGACAGATGGTATTATTTTAAAATGGAAATAAAACAGCCATTTTCTCTTCAACAGGACAACTTCCAACTGGACATAAAACTGAACTTCTTGTTGTTGCTGTTACTTTTTTAAAAAAACAACAACCTGTTTTTCATTACATGCTTATACTAAACAGCAACATGAGCTTCTATTAATTCAACTTTTTACAGTCTTAACACAATGTGAACATTTTGCAATATAACTAATTTGAGGGTTCTAGGCGCTTCCAAATGAACAACTCCTAACCAGTTAGTCAAGCAGCATTGTGGAACTATTTTGTCTTCCTGTCTATAATGGACTATTCTTTGGCAAGAAAATTGATGCCAAAAGTAGTTGGAAGGCACAAAAGGGTTACAAGTAGAAGACAGCAATTAAAGTATCATCCTCAGAATTCCTTAATAAAACAGAGCTTACAGCTTGCAAATCTCATCTGAAAGCAACTCGAGTAGAATAATAAAGCAGTTGTATGGTTTCGCGCACCAAGCCCAGTTTAATCAATTACTTCAATAGGAGTAACAGTTCTGGGATGGAAGAAAATATAAGACTGAAAAAAATCAGGTGTTCAAGGCAAGTGGTAGGTAAAGGAAATTCCACCATAGGAACAGTAGCAAATGGTGACTGCCATGTCAGTAGGACAGTGAATTTTATCCAGGTTTAAACTGACCTTGAAATGAGCTGTCCAGACTGCTCCTTTACAACCTACCAAATAGATTCAATGCCTTGGATAACTCCTTTATAGTGTGCACAGCAATATAAATAGCACAAAGGCAGCTAACAAAAAAAATCCATAAATGTAAAAAAATGATATAAATTTAATTACATTTACAATGTTAAAATACCAAAATTATGTTCAAAATACTCAAGTAGACAAAAATATTTACATTTCACACTGAAAATAATACAGAATGGACATCAATCATAACTTCTCCCACGGTGCATTTCAAATCATGACACCATCAAAAAGGGCACCTTCTGTTTTGTAGATGCATAATGGTTACACACTAAGAAGGGACTCTACTGGAGATCTCAGTGCATATGAGAGAAGGATGATATGGAAAAATATTCCTTCTGAGTGAAAATTCCTTCAGCTCCAAACCATTTAGAGTTTTGAAGGTGATCTACAGACTGTTGTCTATCTGCCTGTGTTCATGACCCAATGTAGAAAGGGTGCAATATGGGTCCATCTAGGTAAACTAGTCAAAATCCTAGCAGCAATTTCAGAACCCGCTGAAGGATATGATCCATTTTGAAGGGCAACCCCCATGTAAATTGTTTTATAGTAATTCCGCATAGAGATTATCAGAGCATGGATCATTCTCTCTATCCAGAAAATATTTCTTATTAGAATTCTCCTTCTGAAGGACATTTTTAGATGAAAGTAGGAATTGCAATTTTTTAAAAACAACCGTGACCCAGAGCTACTAGCGGCTCCTAAAATATTTGTGCAGAATATGCAGTTCCAAGCAAACTGGATAATTGTGAGATATAGAAGATCTAAATGTGAAAGTTCTTCTTTGAAATTCCCTAGGCTTCACTGCACGGCACACAAACATACTCTCTCTTGGCAAGCTATGTAGTGATTGCCATTCAGACAATGCTACTGAGCTAAAGGAGACTCAACAGGAGATCACAACTTTGACCCCCTCAGCTCTGCAGTCTGGAAGAATTAATAAGCAAAATGCCATCTGCTGATCATATTGGCCCTTCATCCAAGGTGCAGTGTCTAATTATCTAGAGTGCTTGATATTAAGGTTTTTTCTTTTTAATCACATAATGTTCTGAGTGAACATGCTAAACATTTGGAATGTATATCTCTGGATTTTTAAAATCATTTTCCCTCTGCCATTTTCCTCTGCCTGAATATCCAACAGTATGATTAATATAATTTTGTAACATTTATATCTCACTTTTTCTCCAAGGAATGTGAGTTGCCATACATAGTTCTATCCCATCCCCTATTTTACCCCCACAACAGTGGTGTGAAGGCTGAGAAATAATTGTTAGTTTGACTAACAGTTAATAGTTATTGATTATTATTTTATTTATTATTACAAATGTAATATTATGGCCTGAATCTTGCTAGTCCCAACCAAAGTAGGGATTTACCTATATGTTGACTCACCTTTCAGTGACTGATTCAGTGGGTCTGCTCTAGTTGGGAATTAACCAATAGATTTCAGGCCCATTTGTTACATGCTAACAAGGCAGCTTTGACTTATGGTGATCTGATGAATGAGAGATCTCAAAGAGCCCAGCAACCCAAAGCCCTGCCATGGACTTGCAAGCTCAGAGTAGTGACTTCCTTTTTTGGGTCAATACATCTGTAATTCTGACTCATATGTCTTATTATGGGCCATGATTTTGTATTACCTTACAAAGCTGTGTAACCAGTTTAGGTAACTAGGTAGTGTCTCTCAGCTTGGCCCCTTCAATTCTCACTTACCAAGCAGAAGTCACAGTAAGCAAAAGGAATCTGCTCCTCAGTGAAGTAGCTGGCTGATGTGCCAACTTCCTCTCATGAGCAATCTGCAGTATGACAGTCAGAAGAAGCAGGGTCCCTGTCACAATACTCCCTTGCACCAAAGATTGTTCACATGAGGGGAAGTGGGAATGTCAGTCTGCTGCTTCCTGACAGGGAACTGGCCATTGCTTGTGGGCATCAGCTACGAAATAGGTGGAAATTGAGGTCCTTTCATGGTCCCTATGTATTCCCTAAACTATTGAATATGTAGGGATCATAAATACAAACTAGTCACAAATGCATAATTCTAAGTTATGAATTTGTAATTGTCTCAGTGAATTCCAACCATGACATTTAAATATCTAGACATATAGTCTGAATAGAAACAAATATATATTTAATAGTACAGTGTGCCCGCGTTATACACGGGCATGTTTTAAGTGGCTTCCAGCATATGCTGGAAGCTGTGCCAGAAGGAAGCAAGCTGCGCACCAGAAGAAAACAATGGTGCGCGCTCCCGTGGCGTTGTGCGCACAAGCCCCATTCATTTGAATGGGGCTTGAGCATCTGCGTTTTTCCCTTACGCGGAGGGTCCGGAATGGATCCCTTGCGTAAGGGAAGGGACAACTGTATTATGTGTCAATTAAGGCATTCAAAAGCTGGGAGGGTCAACACAGAGAAAGTCTTTAATTAATGTATTTGAAAATCATCAAGGGAGTATCATGGCAAAACAAGGATTTGCACGTGGCTCTTCCTAGTTCTAGCCCAACATGCTGACAATTAACATCTTCTATTCTGTCCTCAGGAAAGAACACATAGAAAGGTTCCAGCTATCTTTACTAGTTAGGAATTATTTACAGTGGTACCTCGGGTTACGAAATTAATTCGTTCCGCGGCTAATTTCGTAACCCGAAAAACCTTCGTAACCTGAATTGCCATAGGCGCTAATGGAAAAAATAGCTCTCTGCTGCCCTCCGGTGGCGGAAAATAGCGCCGAGGTTTTTTCGTAACCCGAAAAAACCTTCGTAAGCCGAAACAATAAATCCCTATGGGATTTTTTCGTATCCCGAAAAATTCGTAAGCTGGGTAATTCGTATCCCGGGGTACCACTGTACCTAGATTTATGGGGATACTAAATTTCCAATATGAGATTTGCCTTCTGTGTCATTAGCAGTGTCATAGAAAGACAATTTTACCAACCTCTTACACAACTGTTTTCACAATCTCTTACACAACTATAGTTTTTGTGGGTTTTTCGGGCTATGTGGCCATGACATTTCACCAGCATCTGTGGCTGGTGAAACATCAGGAATAAACTCTTCTAGAACATGGCCACGTGGCCTGAAAATCCCACAAACAACTATGGATGCTAGCCATGAAAGCCTTCGACTCTTACACCTGTTCTGCACAACATTTTGCATAAAGGTGTAATTCAGCACAACTGTACTAGTGGCAATCTTCCATCCACTAGCATAAAATTGGGTTCACACCATATTCTGGTGCCCAGTCAGAAATTAAACCAAAGATCCAGCTTTAAATATCAAATTATGATGTGCAATGTTCATGCAGGTACAATGTTCATGCAGGCACAATGTTAATTCTTGGTCTCATTAGTTGCATTGGTTGTAATTACTATGGCTGAAGAGAGTCACAAATATATTGTTCAGTATGAATTTCACAAATGTAACATACTTGCCCATTACTGTGACTATAGCAATTTTTGTTTCCCTAACTGAGCCAATTTCTGGTGTCTGTGAATGAAGACTGAATAGTCATTGATCACAAATGTAGAATTTTGCCCCACCAGCTGACCTCCTGCCAATATGTTCAATGAATTCCTGGTTCTAAATGTATGCCTTCATGTTCACAGCATGGCATGTCAACTACATATATTCTCATATGAAAGCCACATATGAAAGCCACAATGTGCTTTCTTGAGATTCTCCACCCTCTTTCTCAGCAAGGAACATTTTAAGAGTCTGGGCTTTTTTTCCTTTTTTTTTTTTTTTTTTGAGCTGAAGATTTATGTACGTGAAATTGTGCTGACAGGAGTATTCATGAGTGACAGAAGGAAATAGAGCCACAAGTGAGTAAACTGGCCATCCCAGATGAGTATAAATAAATCCAATATTTGGAGAAATGTGATGCTGTGATTGATTTATACCTCCAATATTTGGAAAACACTCCTGGAGCTTTTCAATGATTTTTGTTTGGACTTGTCATAGGCAGTTTGTGTTTAAGAAAATCACTTTATTACTAAAGCAGAAAAAGGTCTTTTTTGGTTAAAACCTTGACTATGGTTTTAAATATTCTTAATGCAATTGTGTATGAAACATTTCTTGAGTATTCAGAGCCAGGTACAGAGGAGCCAAATGCACAACAGTCCTTCCCATACCAGTCTTAAACCAATTTGCCTTAAGATTCTGGCATTAAAATTAAAGCGCGTCATCTATAATTCTCAACCAGAGAGCTTTAGAGCATCCCAAAACTGCAAACTCCAGGATAGTATAGAATGGTGCCAGAGCAGTTAAAGTGAGAACATACTGCAATAATTATGAAGTGCAAAAGGGCACTTGGGAATGACATTTTAAGGGACCAACTGGGGTGGTAGGCAAGCATTTCCTAGTACCCAAAACCCAGGTTATTGTGGATGGGAAAAGAAAAGGGGTTTCACTAAACCAGGACATCACTAATGTCCCTGAGAAAGTTGTGGGGTTGATGAGAGTTGTAATTCAACACAGCTGTAGGCCATCCAATTGTCTTACTGAAGCTACCAGGTCCACATCCAACATTCTGCTCCTTAGACCAAAATGATTCTCAGGAAATTCTTGAATATACCTTGGGCAATTAAACCATGAGAAAACTCAATATGGTTGCAGACATAATGGCCACTTCAAACCACTGACTTGGAATTTGATTCTCTATAGAGTTGTCAGAAGAACTATGAAATTTGTTAGCAGAGAGAGAAAATGGGCTTCTGTCAGTTTGTCAGGGCCAGTGCATTAGAAAACACTAACATTTTAGTCAAAGGTAAAGGTCAGCCTTAAACTCAAGATACTCATTATAACTATCCCTTTGAGGCATCATTGCTCAGCTCAGTACACTGGTGCCTCGGGATACGAAATGATCGGGTTACGAAATTTCCGGGATACGAAAAAGTTGGATTGGCAAAAACTGTTTCGGGTTACGAAATATTTTTCGGGTTACGAAATTCATTTCGGCGCGAAATTCAAATGCTGCAAAGTGCAGCTATAGGCTTTCCAGTGCTAACGGAAAGCCTTTTCGGGTTACGAAATTTTCAGGTTACGAAAGGAATGGCGGAACGAATTAATTTCGTAACCCGAGGCACCAGTGTACCTCCAAAGAACATAGATATCTTTGCCGGAAATGTAATCACCCCTTCTACATCTGGTGGAATTTGTTTAACTGATTGGTCACATGATTTAAGCCTCAGTTCCTATACAAACCTGATTGGCAATAAGTACAACTGAACTCTGTGGAGCTCAGTTCTGAGTAGGCATGTACATGACTGCAATTCATTTTCTAATTTAATAAAAAAAAATAATCCATTAGACTTCTTTTTATGTAGAGTATCTACAAAAGGTCAATGGAAGTAACAAAGAAACATGGGAAGCTGGTTGATACAGAATGATGGATATACAGTGGGTTCTCTCCATACACGGGGATCCGTTTCGGATCCCCCTGCGTATGGGAAAAAACATGTAAACTCAACCGCCATTGGTTGCAATGGGGAGCGCTTCCATGTTTGGTGCAGCACACATGCCATTCATCCCCCGGTGGCTTAACCTTCCATGTAGGGCTAAAGTCGCATATGGTGCATCCACGTATTGCACAGGCGCACTGTACTTATCCCCTGAAATCTGAGGAATTTGACACAAAGGAGTTGGATTGTGCAGAATTTCTGGCTCCAGTTGATGACTCCCTTCTTAAATCTGAGTAGCTGTGGCTGAAGCAGCTGAAGAGGTCTGTCTTCAGCAGGATGTGATAGACACTGAAAAGATACACCCCATCCATTGAAGTCTAACAAAATAAGAAGCAGCTTCTGCAGAATCAGCAGTGTTAAGTAGGAGACACTAACTAATCAAAAACTTAATGTCCATTGGCAACCACCTCTAAAGCATTATTCATATCCCTTCAAGCTGTGACAGTGCTGTCATTGCCTGGGAGGGCGGCGCCACAATAAGACATGAGCCATATGTGGAGGAAAGGCCACAACTTTATTCACGCAAAACCAGCAGCCAAAAGGTAGGGTTGGCCAAAAGCATGAGGTCTGGATCATCGTACAACCCGCTGTTGTAAGATACTGGCCAGTCATATATCAGCAAGATATCGGGATGAGCTAGGGGCTGATGGAACGCCCTCTCATATCCATGCAACCTAGTGATTGCATTCAAATTAAATCCCCTAGTCACTGGGAAGCGGTGTCACGTTATGGCCCCTGCAATGACCACAACGCATGTCCTCATCGCTCCCGTGTCCCATAGGGACTCCCAATACAGTGCTATGCAACCATATAGACCATGACCACCAGATCCAGACCCTCTGCTGCCGCCCCAAAGTTGTGACAAACACCAACACCCTGGAGGAGGGCGGATGGGAGAGCCAAGCAACAAATGGCACCGTGCACTGGGCAACTGGGCCTAAATAGGCCATGCCCAGGGGGTTGCTGGGAAGGGAGTCGCCCCGCCCCCAGAGCAGCCGAACCAATCGGTCGCCCTGGAGGACCGAGGCAACCATAGAGAGGGACTATCCGCCCCCTAGAGCGGCCTTTCAGAGGCGGAAGTACCTCCCTTTCCCTCCCCAGCAACCAATTGCCAGCAAGCACGCCCCAGCAAAGCATGCTGGGGCACTCCACCGAGCCTGCGTCGCTGCTCCGGCAGCAACACGGCCTGCCCGCTCAGTCGGGCGGCCATCTTTTGTCCATGTGTTTCCTGGAATTCTTGGGTGAGAATGTTTCTTGGTGGCTGCTCCCAGGTTCTGGGAGAGGTTAGATTGGCATCCTCCTTCCTATCCTTTCACTGGTAGATGAAGATATTTTGTTTCAGGCGGCTTTGAGGTCTGATTGCTCAGAATACGCTGTACTGTTTATTTGTTGTTTTCTTTTTAAAAACTTTAATTGCTTTTAATTCTATTTTAGTTTAATTATAGTTAATTTAGCTTTTACATGATGTGCATTTTTTTTAATATTTGCAAGTTGTCTTAAGTTCAAACTTTTGTACAATGTCAGTTTTTCACTTTAACATTTGTGAAAGGCAGGATTAAAAATAAGCAATCATCATCCTCATCCTCATCACCCATCATGTGTAGGTGTGTACTCATGTTAGCTATACACTTTATTGTCTGGAGTAAGTTCAAAGTAAGGTTACCCTGAAGGCCACCAAAGCTATTAGAGTGTACATTTCATAAGTAAATTCATAAATAAATAAAATGTAAGTAAAGATGTTCAAAACCTTGTGCAGTGAACCTAAAAAGCTAATACAGAGAGATATGCCCTTTACCAGATGGCTGAATTGCAAATACCACACATCAACATTTAAGTGAGCTTGCAAAGATATTACAAGAATGTCCTGACCAACTTACCTGCTGATAATGCACATTGAAAATTACGGCAATATTGAATAGAGTTACGTAGTAGATAATGTACTTCACTGGAACTGTCCAGCTCTTATTTTTCTAATTTCTCTTCCTTAGGAGAAATTTGTTTCTGGGCATGGACTCAGTTTAATGTGACAATGAGACACAATTTCTTTTCTTTTCTTTTCTCTTGATGGTCTGAAGAATAGCTTGACCTTGGTTACCCTTTTGTTATTAACTGGGTAGTGAAGCATCATTTAATCATGAATTTTATAATGAAAGTAACCCAAAAAGCTCTGAAGCAATTAATTATTTGCAGCTTAAGCCATTGCAATATGGATGAGAGAAGCAACTTTATAAATGTATAGTTGTGTGTATTCCTTTTCAGCCTGTCATCAAATACATCAGGGTGATTTTTTTTTTTAAATGTGAGCAAACTTTCAAAACCCAGAGGTAAAATGAACCTGTAGTGGGAAGCCTTTGTTATGTTGATACAGTTCAAAAATTGTAATGTTTGAAAAGATCCTTGAAATGCAGATTTGTCACATATGTTTTGCCTCAGTTTTTCCCAGGTGATTCATATGTGTACCTGGTGACAATACCTATAATAGACTAAATGCTTGGCCTGTGAAAACTCTCACTTTGAAAATTCACAATTAAATGACATATTTGTATCAGTTCACCTTCTGGGCCTTGATTGCTTTCACATAATCAGAAAATTTTCTTTCTTGCAGCTCTTCACCCACTCTTTCTATCCGCAGGGATTTCAGTAACATTTGTAAACATAGCAGTACCATATCCTACATCAGCATGCAAGGCCCCCCACTTCATATGCAGGACACAAAATGAGAATATCTCTTAGTATTCCTTAGTTAAGAAGTGGGCTTCAGGGTTCAGGCTTGAGGGGGAGGGCCTGGAGATTTGGGACTGGGTGGGGCAAATGTTGCAATCCTACTTCCATGAGAAAGAAAAAATTGCATCCAAATTGTAGCTCATGCTTGCAGATATTTATAAGAAATATATTTCTCTTCATAATTCACCATTCTCTTTCCTATGGTAGTTTCCAGATCTTGATGATTTCCTACCAAGATTTGCTAGAACCAGTCAGACACAGTGCTAGGGCAGAACAACATTCCGAATTGTGAGTTACTGATTGATGTCTTTCTCAGGAATAGAGATGATGACAATCATCAGCAGTGTAAGCATCAGCATATAATTTATACACTGTCTAATTCATACACTCCAAAACAAGGATCCAGGAAGGCTTCTATGTGAAATTGTGTGGCTCCTTCATCCCATCTCTGTGTAGAGGATTCCAGGTACTTAGCCTTATGCTTTTCAGCCTGTATCTGAGTAATGTTCCTTACAGTTTACCGTTTTGTTAGCCCAAAGTCTCAAAGTTGTAAATAGTATGGTCCAGCAGGTAAATAAACTTCAGTGTTCCTAAGAATATTCTAAGTTTTGAATCGTGAGAAAATCTATATTACTAGAGAATAAAAATGTGTCTTAATAAATATATAAAAGAATAGTAATTCATAACAATTAGAATGGGGTCATCATGTCACATACACATTTCCAATCTAGGTATATAGACATTACATAGTCTGGGTACATTTCTTTATACAAGGTGTATTTATCATATTTATAATGCACAGGATATTTGTAGTATACAGACATTATATTTATGATACATTTCAGTGGTAAGGAATATCAACATACAATATTTTAGTACAAAAGCATATCCATAGCCCAAAACATATGAGCCAAATAAAGCAGCTTCTGGCCACTGTGCAGGTGTGGCGTTCAAATGGTACATACCCCCAAAGCAGCTAGAGCCACTCTGACACCACAATCTGGTCCTTTGGACCAGATCAAAAAGGAGCCTGAATAACTCAGCTCCTGGTGGCAGCTGGCTTGGGACTGCAGCAGTGGCCTGCTTTGGAAGCAGGCCATGAGCTGTGGTCCCAGCATGACTGTGACCAGCTTCTTGCTGCCTGTCTGCTTTGCCCCCATGGAGGCAGAGGCCATTGCTCCTCCTTGAATTAGGA
The DNA here is from genome assembly GCF_019175285.1 of Sceloporus undulatus. Lineage (NCBI taxonomy): Eukaryota > Metazoa > Chordata > Lepidosauria > Squamata > Phrynosomatidae > Sceloporus > Sceloporus undulatus. The sequence continues at coordinate 195,980,588 of NC_056524.1, read as the reverse complement.
GTGGGCTGGTAGCCTCACACAGGAGAGAAATAACATGAATCTCACAGGAGGTTCTCATTGTGTTGCCAATGGACTTCAAATTTTACTTCCTGAAGTTTACTCTTTGTCTCCCAGAGCCCATGTGGCCAAGGAGGAGTAATGGCCTCTGCTACGTGGATATCCCTCTGTACCATCTTAACTAAGAACAACTCTAACAATATATTGATGAAATATAGGCATGTCACTCCAGCATCATCATTTTTTTTCTTTTTACTGTTTGATAACACATTTGCCTGATGAAGAAGCCATGGCACTTCAAAAGTTTGCATTATATAATTTGTGCATTTTGGTTGGCCAATAAAGGTATTGCTGTTCATAGATTTTGGATGTTATTGTACATAGACTGAAGACAATTTTATACATAATATTTTAATAATTTTGTGCATGAAACAAAATTTGTGTACACGGAACCATCAGAAAGCAAAGGTATCACTATCTCAGCCACTCATGTGGACAATTTTGAATTTTGGGGTATTTGGGGTTTTGGAATTCTGGATTAGGGATGCTCAACTTGTATTGCTGTTAAGAGAGCAAAAACTTAAAATATTTCACAATAAAACTGCTTGATTTCCTTGCGTATTTTTATGCCATGTGTTACTATCTGATAGGAACACAACAAAAGCATTCAGTGGAGACTATCTCAAAGTTTCCTTTTAATAAGACAGCAACCTAAGACCTAAGCTTGTCCCCTGTGATCCAACGCAAATAACAAGCATTAGGAAAAGCACCTGTGGCCTTGCTTAGCTTTAAAATACATCAAAAACAGCTAAAGATCTTTCTGTCATCTTGGCATGAATCAAAAATGCTAAGTCTTGGAACCTGATGGCAGTCATAATTTATTCTTTCAGTGATTGGGAGAAAAGGTCACTAAACACTTAGAATTCTATTATGTACTGCATCACAGTTGCCAAATACTCTGAATCCAGGATATTAAATTTCACATTCCAGCTGCTACTTCAATAAATAAAAATAAAAAAGAGAAGAAATGTTTGACACACAAGGAAGCAGAAATGTGCTTCTGTCCACTCTTCCCCCCCACCAACTATTGAATAAAAACAACAAGATACATTTAACCTGAAGTTGCATTTTCTAATATATTATTCAGCATTTATACAGGACTTAGATATAACATCTCACTAATCCTTGCAATTCTGCACAGAAGACACCTATTAAAATTTTATCTTTCATTTTCTTTCTTTTTCTCTCCCCTCCCCACTTTTCTGTCTTTCTTTTAAGTTGCCCATCCACTCAATCTTTTTTACAAAACTGTACTCATAGTGTCTCACCATAAAATATAAATCAGCCATAAAACAATTTTTAAGGCAGCAGTAAAAACAACAGATGCCAAATTAGAAACATGGGAAGCTGTTTTATATTGGGTCCAACCATCTAGATTAGTACTATTTTTATATAGAGGGAGAAATATTTTGGACCTGAGGGATGCATCCACTTGGAAGTTAAAGCACCCAATACACCTGCACACATATGGACACAGACAAATAAACATGCAAAGATATGGGAAGAGACTCAGACTGATCAGGTGCAGGAAAGATTTAAGCTCAGAACCTAAAATAGCATCACCTGCTGAGGACTCCAGTTAACATTACTGCTTTTGTGCCACCATCAGTGGCATAGAAAAAGCAATGTCATCCACTTCTGAATCACAATAGGGAAAAATCAGGAGTAGGAAGCTGTTGTGTGTAGCTCCCATGTAGTGATGCTACTCACCTCTACCCCCCATTAACTCCAATCTGCGATACTGCTTAAAAGGACTGATTCTCTTTGGAGTGAGAAAAAGAAAAGATCTCAACTTCTTTCCCTACCCAACAAATACAACCAATATCAGTTTCAGACAGGGTCTTCCCCAGCTCTATCTGTACATGCCAGAAATCAATGTGGGATCCCATCAGCTCAAAGGTAGATACTTAGGAAACTCAGCATTCACATTCTGAGCAAGCTGTTGCACGAGATGAGTGACAATGAGCCTATTCCCACTTGCGATTTACAACGCTTTAAAATACACCGGTATCAGTTAAATCGATTCAAAATAACCCTGGTCTTATCCCGCGTTCCGAATCGCTTTTTTTTTCTTCGTTCTCATTTACCAATTGATTCGCTTTAAGTGATCCGCTTTCGTTCCTATTCAAATAAAGTGGTGTATATATAAATTGGTTTTAGCCTTATTTCATTCCCACTCACCATTTTGGGGCTGTCAATCAAAGCAACGTCATCATAACGTCACTTTTAAATTTCGCGGTTTGTTATAAAAGAGCCAATGAGGAGGCGCTTAAAGTGCCTATGAGTCCTGCAATTATTCGTGGGGAAGGATGGTTGAGGGAGAGAAAACTGCCCAAAGCACTTTTGCTGCCTTGGAAGAAAGACCCCAGGCTGGGGGAGGCTTCTGGCAAAGTGAATTTGGGGAGCCCAAGCTGTATGGGGATGGGTTTTGCAGGACAGCATCCCCTCTTCATGTCTCCCAAGACAGCCAGGGAGAATCCCTTCAGAGAGCCCAGAGATCAATGGGAGAGGCTTCTGGCAAAGCGAATTTGGGGAGCCCAAGCTGTTTCCAGAGAAACTATGGGGATGGGTTTTGCAGGACAGCATCCCCTCTTCATGTCTCCCAAGACAGCCAGGGAGAATCCCTTCAGAGAGCCCAGAGATAAATGAAGGAGGCTGCTGGAAAAGCAGGGAGGGAGCACTCTTCCCAAAGATTCTCTTTCCAGGGTTGGAGGAGAAGGCAGATTCCGTTTGAGAAAGAGAGGGAGAAAGGCTCTATCCTCCCCCCCATTGATCAGAGCCCTTCCCTGCCTGGGCAAGATCAGATGCCTCCTCGCGAGGAGGCTTCCCTTCCCTGCCTGGGCGAGATCAGATGCCTCCTCGCGAGGAGGCTTCCCTTCCCTGCCTGGGCGAGATCAGTGCCCAAGCGGGCAGGGAATGCCTCTTCGAGAGGAGGCTTCCCTTCCTGCCTCTCCTCCATTAGAAATGGGCTCTCCCCACACAGAGGGGAGGTTGCAATCCACCGGGGGAAGCCTTGTAGTCCTTTGGCAGGCGCTTGAGCAGTCGGGACTTTAGGCGCTTAAAGTGCTGAAGAGATTAAGCGCCTGTAAACCATTAAAATAAAAAAATAAAAAAATCCTTATCTTTTATTGAAAGACCACAGCGGACAAAAGGGTGAGGGAAGCAAAAATGGCGACAGCCACAACGGATGGGGACAGAAAGGGCAACTCCCCCAAGGCCAGCCCCATCGCACTCCGCTCCTCCCATCCAGCTAACCCGATTTCAAAGGCTGTCGTTCCTATTTAAATGCTCCGGTTCCTATCCCGATTCAAGGGAAAAATGTAGGTTCGACCCTTCTATTTTTTTAACCCGCGTTAAATGACGAAAACACGAATCAAATTTATAAACCGCTGTATGATTCGATTTCTAGTGGGGACGATTGCGAGTTGCTCTAGAACTGTTCTAGATTTAATTCGGTTTCTAATAGGAACGATGTACCTTGGATTCGATTTGTAACACGGAGTATAAGCAAGAGAGAACACCCCCACGGTCTCCTTCTTTTCCTACTGCATTCAACCTTACTGAGCATCATTGCATTTTCTATTGAATCAAGCCTTCTCATGATATGTCCAAAGTACACTATTCTCAGTTTAATCATTCTGGCTTCTAGAGAGAGTTCAGGCTTGATTATCTCTAAGGGGATTGTCGCACAGATAAATAAAGTTGCCCAATTCAATCTTCATTTGAGCTGCACGCTGGTGTTATCGTACAGCTTTTCGCCTCAAAACCACCATCCGGGTACAGCCCGGCTCTAATGCTGGTCCCTGAACTCATTTGAATGGTCATTTTTCAAAGTTGGAAAGTTGAGTGAGTTCAGTATGGTAGATATAATTATATCAGCAGTACAACGTGTGTGTACGTTTATGTGTATCAGGCTAAGTGGAGTTTTATTATAAAACTTGGATACTGGGTGAAATAAATATAGAAAACATCATGATAGATTTGTAGAGTAGCAGAGAGAATGATCATGATATAGGAAGGGAAATTATAAATGTATAGAAATAACCAAAACTGAAACGGAAGGAAGTCAAAAGCGATTTAATAACTGGAAGAGAATACAACTGAACCACTGCCTTTGCACTTTCTTCCTTGACTTCCTTCAGTAATCCTTCCAAGTCTTTGCTATTTTCTGCTAGTAACATGGTGTCATCTGCATGTCTTAAACTGTTGACATTCCTGTTTTGGCTGTCAGCGGAACACATGGAGGGGAACTGGTGTGTCATACCTTTCCTTCCTTAGGCTCTGACCAAACACAAGAGAAGATTCTTTCCTAGAATCACCTGAAGGCATGGTGGAAAAGATGCAGGAATGAGCTCTTGATGTGTTTGTTCAGGAGCCAGACAGACACAGTGTGTTTCACCAAGCCACCTCTTCTGCAAATAAAGAGAACTGCTAGCTCATTTCAGTGGATCTATGACATTTATTGCTTTTGATCACAGTGATTCACAAAAAATAAGATGATTTACAGGTGCAAACAAGGAAAGCAGCTGCTTTTTTCTACTTGTAGGTTTTAGATGGATTTTCAGACCATTCTGAGGAAGAGCACTTGAGATCTCAAAGCTCACCCAAGCCAATTGATAAGTGATAACAGTGGTACTTTGATTAGATTTCAAATGAATGAGGGGTGAACATTAAAGATTTTAGGAACTCCCATACTAGAAGACATAATTCATTGTTCCTCTAGGAAATTTCAAATAGGTCTCATTTTAGCTAGCTAGACCCCTCCAGCATTCCTTTCTAAACAAAACATATCTCAACTGTTGGATAATCTTTTGGGATCAAATAATCTATGTTAGATACAACTAGAGCTGAAAAGAATATTACCATATTAACCAATTCTCAATGAGAAATCATACTTTGACATATTAAGGCAAGACATTTAAAAAATGCCAAAGGCCATAGAATGTTTTAGGCCTGCTTGATAGTATAAGTACCAGCACTTTTGTCACCAAATGTAATTGCAAAAAATATACAAAACTGGCTTTTTCTCATAAAAACTTTGTTGTAACTGTAAAATTGTAAAAAAAAGGTACAAGACACTTTAATAAATCTTTTGCAAACAAGTCCTGAAATGCAAAAAACAATTCACCAGGAAATTTGAAAAAAACACACCCTTATTTCCCACAAAAAAATCACCTATTTTGCTTCCCTCTGAGCTCCTAAGACAGTGGCTGAGGACAAGGGCTACAACACAGAGAACAGAAGGAAAGCATGAGAAGACATATAGAGGCAGGCCAGCTACTTCCCAGTCCAGTTCTAGAGTTACTCTGAGGTTCTCGCGGTGAGCTGAAAAAATAAACAATTCACTCACTAGCAGGTTTGGAGATCCTCCTTAGCTGAGACCTTTATGGCATATCTTTCTCAAGTAAGATTCAGGAGTTTCCTGACCATGCTGTGCTGTCCCAGTCCATCTCTGTTTACGTTTGCCCAGTATGCCTTACCCAGGGAAAAGAATTTACCAAGGTGGAGAGCTAACAAAGTTTTATTCTAATGCAATAAAGGTGCAAGGGAATACGTTTCCAAAGCATGTACACAGGCATAGTTAACACTCTGACTTTTGTAGAACAAAGGGAGGTGGAGTATAGACATGTCATCATTACATCACACCTACAGGTCAGATATTCTGCACATGTGTACAACTTGTGTTACACAGTGCCACCACATAATAAGCTGTAGGGTTGATACTTAACATATTAAGTCTCCACCTTTGAGTGTGACTTTTGCTATGTAATGAGAACTTTGGATAACCTTGACACTTCTGAGATTCATCTCCTGGCACGTTCTGGCATTATCTGTCAAGATTCCTGGGATACTCAGTCCTTATCAGCTAGAACTCAGTGTGCTATTTGTGCAAGTTATTGATATGAACCAGCAGCCTTCATCTCAAGATGTCCATGAATTGTATTAAAGGTTCAGGAATTTCTAGCTGAAGGGACCTCTATCAGCTGTGCAAGTTCTTAAAAACATTAATTAAAGCCTTTAAAATAGGGCATTGAAATAATTATTGACCCTTTCCCTCCCTTACTGACTTCTATAATGTAATGAAAATAAAAGACAAAACTTTGTGAGTCACTTTGACTTGATTCACCACTTGCAAATTCTCCTGGAAGAATTCTTCTCTGGCTGATCTGTTAAAAATGTTTCATCAGCACATTGCCACAATGGGTAGTATGTGGCACTTCACATAAAGGTACAAACTGTAAATCAGAGAATACACTACTTCTCAGGATAGTCTCTCAACACTTGATTGAAAACGTATCTCCCTGATGCTACTACTGAAGTCTCCATTACCCTGACTTATCAGATGGTGATATGACAATCTTCTGACACTTAAAGAACTGTGAGTTGGCAAATCGCCTTGTTGACCTGAAAATGTTCTGATTTATCCTCATGTAACTTATATCATGCAATATAGATGAGTATGTTGCATGAGGGAGGAACGATAGATTATGGTGTTATTCTGTTTATTATTTTAAACTCATGTGTCAATGACATTTCTGTAGCAATGACAAATTCCACCTCTATACTTCAGATTCATATATGCCATATGCATGTTCTGGTAATAGAGGTGACAGTGGCACAACCACTATTTATATATGTATCTTTGGGGCTCAATTGTTCTGAACAGTTCTTGAAAATCGGCTGCTGGGGGACAGATGGAAAACAGATCGGGGACTTCCGGCGGCATCGTTGGTGCTCTCCCATGTGATAATATGCATCCCCCCCATTCCACCCCATTTTCATTCCCTTCCGTTCTGCCCCATTCCTGTTCCCCAAGTCCCGTGCACTAAGCTTATATGGAAATGGACTCTTGGCCACCACTAAAACCTGGGCAACCAGGCTCAAGGCTGAATATACCCAAGCAACAACATATACACACATCCAAGTCTTTCCACATTTACACATTGTTACAGAACTAAGAATTGCATTATACAACTGCTGCCAAAGACTTACTCAAAGATGAAGAAAAATAATAATAGCTTTCCCCATTTCATTTAGGATTTGAATGATGGGAACACCCCCCCCCTTTCAATGGTTTTCTTTTTGTATTGAGTTATCCCTCTCTCTGCATATTTTTCTCTGTCAGTAGGACTGGTTGAAACAGGAAATAAGTTTTCAAGAACAAATGTTAAATGCTAAATTGCTTCCATATTGCAAGATGGAAAATAGTAAGGGAATAATGGATTATGCTATACTTTAAAGCATTTTCTTGTAGACAGAACTGATTTCCAGCACTCTAAACTCTTTTAACAGTAAAACATTTCCTCAATACTTTATTTCTCAATGGTGTTGGGTGGTGGAGGAGAATGATTCTCAATGTTAATGTTTAGGTAATTTATTGTGGAATATCTATTTGCCTTGCAACTTTCCTTGGAGACGACTGGGTTCCAGAGATTCAAAATGTGAAATACAAAACTCATCTAGATTGGTCATCTATATTGGAAGAATAAGACTTTTTATTCCTGTAATTACTGTTTCCAAGCTCAAGACAATGCATTTGTAATATCAGGATGTTTCAGACTTTTTTATTCCTTTCCCAAGTCTTTTATAACTACCAGTACTTTTCAGTTGGTCACCCTTCTCCTTTTCATTCCCTTTACCTCTCTCCCACATGTATTAAGTTGGATCTGCATTGCTTTCTGTCGCTCTCTCTGTGCTCACATGTGCATGTGTGCATGCACACAGCCACATGTGGCTATGGAAATGAGAAGAAGCAGCCCAAAGTGACATTAAATGTAGCTGATTCAACTGGCACCAGTTACCAGTTTGGACAAGCCCACTGTTACTTCTGCAGGAACATTTTGGTTCACAATAAGAAAACCAGACATTAAAGACACTGGAAACTGGTTTTTGGAACAGAGTTGGAGATGTGGAATAGTTAACAGAGGTCCAAAATACACTGCAGAAATAATCCAGTTTGAGACTGCTTTAACTGCCCTGGCTCAGTGCTAGGAAATCCTGGGAACTGTAATTTATTGTGGGACCGGAGCTCTCTGACAGAGAAAGCTAAATGTCTCACAAAACTACAGTTCCAAGAATTCCCTAGCACTGTGCCAAGGCAGTTAAAGCGGTCTTAAACTAGATTACTTCTACAGTGTGTTTTGGACCAGAGTTTAGTATAGTGGTCAAATCAGCAAGAAAAGACCTTAGGCAGAAGAATGTAATTGGACAGCCCACTATTTTTTCAGGTCCTCAACTAAAAGGAGGGATATGAATCCAGACATATCTTAGAATTACATTTGTAAAAATTACAGAACTACTGTAAATGAAGAACTTCAATATTTGAAATACCCTATGGCCTGATTCAGATGTATCAGTGACTAATAGTGTACTGTTGTGGGAATGAACATGCTGTCCTTCCCTTCTCCTTCTTGCAGTGCAAACCAGAAGAGGAGATTGGATATGTCTGATTTCTAGCCAGTTTGATCACAGTTTACCAGCAAAGCTAGCTAGGAATGGCTGTTCATATTTAAAACAAAAGTGGATATGCCCTCCCTCCTCTGAAGCTGAAATGAGCACATAGGGAGGGTACACCAATGTCCAAACATAAAGCCAGTGCACAGCCAGTGTGGGAACTGGTGGAGGCTTTGGCAGAGTATTCCTTGTCTAAAAAAAACCCTGGGAAAATTCATGGGGTTGGCATAAGTCAACAGGTGACTTGAGAACACACACACACACACACACACACACACACATTGTGGGATGTAAAATTAAAGATAAAAATCCCGAATTTCCAAGAAACCATTTGCCTGTAATTTGCATTATCAAATGCAATCCCTCCAAATACTCAGAACCAGAGAACCCAAATGCCCAAACCCTATTGTAGGTCCTGACTGGAGTAGAACCACTGATTCAATTGGATTTATCTATGTATTGATTTCCTATGCAGTAGCTGATTTAATGGGTCTATGGTAGCTGGACTTATTTAATAGGATCCCAGCCAAAGTGAAATAAATAAATAAAAAAACATCAAATCAAACAAAATATGAACTTTTTGTATTTTATAGTATTCCCTGAACCTAATGAATTCCAGTGTCCTACAGAGAAATTTAGATTCCCTCCAAACTGGCAGAATCTACTGACCATCATACCTTGCAGCAAAATGACTTGCAGCAAAATATATAGTCCCTGTATTTTATATTATTCATTACTCTTTTGATGATGCTACATTTTGTGCTCTAGACGATACAACAAGGAATCAAGACAATAAAATGGGCATTATAATTGTTTACACCTTGAGTCTATTTTTGTTTGAATTCTGCAGCAAAAGCCAACTGATTCAGTGCTACTTAAATATGTCACTGTATGCAAGATAATTTTTTTTAAAAAAGCACAAAAATATAAAAATGTCCCAGATTAGCGAAAAACTCAACTGAAAAGGACCCCAATTTTTACTTTTAAAATTACTTAGTCTTTTTTTTTTAAAAATGTTGCCTCTGCCTCCCTGCCCCAAGGATTGCAAATAATGCCATTAAATGTTATTTCCAAGTTCTGCTATTGCTAAAAGGGACAGTTGTGTTTGCTGAGTTTGTACACAGAGTTCTAGGTGGCAATCCGCTCCTTGAAATCTTCCGCCAGAAATTATCTGTACACACATCCACACACCCACGGGCATACAGAATATGAAAACTGCACCAAAATAGCTATAATGTGGAAAGAAAGAGAGTTGAAGAAGCATTTTCTATATGCATTTAAACTTTCAGGGTTCTTTACAGCCAGAAGGGCCCTCAAAGTGGCAGAGGACCAGCCACTACTCATTCTCTAAAAGTACTAAGGGCATTGTACAGCATTATACTGATTAATACAGCTGGGATTCAAAATAGTCTTGTTTTCATGCTTCAGAAGTTCAGTTCTAATTCATTAATTTTCAAATAAAATTATTAGCTCAAGTTGTGGATCTAGCACAGTGGCCTCAAGGGACAACAGATGGCATATGATTCGTGGCATTTGGTTTTCCCCTCAGACTCTACAATAAGGAGGTGAGATGGTAAATTGGTTTTATAATATGCAGCACCTTTATTAACTGCAACTTTTAAAAAGGATCAAAAGCAGACTGAATTCTAAATAAAAGAAATCCTTTCCCCCAGGGTAGGCCTCTATTGTTTTAAGACATCAGATTGTTCTTTCCTTTGACCTTCAGTCCTGTAACATTTACTTCTATATCCATAGCCAACCTTTAGTTGGATGAGGGAGGTGTGAACATAATAAAATCTACCATGTGTCATGGCTTTGTGGGGTGAGTTGGCCAGGTAGAGGTCTTGTCCCTAGTCTCTTCCTTGAACTGCATGTTCCTATCCCTCTAAGGTCTTGTCCTATCCCTCTGTGTACTTAAAAGCTGCTTCAAGGTGTTTTTGCTCCCTTTATTCATTACTTTCCCAGCTAAAATTGCTAGCCCTTCCCATGAACTGACCTGGCTTCCTTTGGGCTAGTATGGCACAGACAATAAGAATAAAACTAAACCCTAGGCATCGTGGTGATTATGAGTCCTTTGGAGTGGGAGCAATCGTAGGGCTATCAGTGGTTCTTCTTTTCAGGAGTAGTTCAGAACCACAATTCAAAAAGGATGTTGAGAAACTGGAGCATGTCAAAAGGAGGGTGACCAAAATGGTGAAGAGTCTGGAAGTCATGCCCTATGAGGAGAGACTTAGGAAGCTGGGGTTTTTTTTTAGCCTGGAGAAGAGAGGATTAAAAAGTGATATGATAGCCTTGTTTAAATACTTGAAGGGATGGCATATTGAGGAGGGAGCTAACTTGTTTTCTGCTGCTCCAGAGCCTAGGACCCAGAACAATGTAGACAAGCTACAGGAAAAGAGATTCCACCTAAACATCAGGAGGGACCTTCTGACAGTAAGAGCTGCTTGACAGTGGAACACACTTCCTCAGAGAGTGGTGGAGTCATGTCTATAAACACAGACTGGATGGCATTCTGTCCACAGTGCTTGGATTGTGAGTTCCTGCATGGCTGGGGTTTGGACTGGATGGCCCTTGAGGTCTCTTCCAACTCTATGATTCCATGATTCAAACACTTGCAAATTTCTTCATATTTGTGATGGTAAGAACTGTATGAAAATGTAATGGAAAACCAAAAACCTGACCAGTTTTCCCATGTCTACTCCTTGCCAAAGTGTACAGGCCAGTCTGGGAATAGAAGTTCTGCATGTGCATTGAAAGCCACATGATACTCTCTTTAATCATTGGTGTCAGTAGTTTTGGCTTCACCCTGCATGGTAACTCCCCTAGTGACCTCCTCCCATAGCACACTATGCATAATCCTTAGTAATGTTTTTTGTACTAGTGTTACTCATAAATTGTAATTTCTGTAGATCACTGAATGTAATGATAATAGTTATGACATGAGCAGCTAGCAAAATTAAAATTATACCTTTAAATTGTCAAGGAAAAAGCCACATGGGTTATACAGTAAGAGAAATAAAACTTGTATGTGAGAGTCAGTGACTCAGCAGAAGCCAATTGAGAACCACACAGGTGTGAATGGTAAGACAATTAACAGGTCCAGAGTGCCAAGGACAAGAAATGCATAGTGGATAATTGGACACACCTGACAATTGTTAAGTGGTCAAGGCTGAGATGATGAAATCATTAATTGTGGGATGAACAAGGAGAACCAATGGGAATGATGTACACGCCTACTGGGTGGAAACAGACCACAGTAGGTGGTACCATGATTTGGCTATAATAATGACTATAGATCCCAGTGCATTTTGTGGGTAGTAGTAGTGGGTTGTAGAGAGAGGAGTTGAGTATTGTTTGGAGCTGTGTATATAGTAGAATAAAGTAGATCTTTTATATAAGACTACTGAGTTGTCTGGTGTCTTGGGTGAAGCTACAAGAACCAGCAGGACCCTGGTGAAGAAGGGTGAAGACTTCTGTGGAAGCAAGAGTGAGAAGGCTTGGAGAGTTTGTCGGGGTCTCCAGTCTGTTCTCTGCAACTCTTGCAAAGATACAACAACTGGCCAAAACTGGTCAGCATGGTGCACAACCAGGTGGTGAGTTCCAGGCCAGGTGAAGAGGCACAACTCCCATCATCCCTGACATAAATTGCGATATCAAGTGCACAGTCTAAATGTATTTACATGTATATTGTTTTATGTAGTTAAAGTGAAAATTTGGTAAAATGTGATTTTTTTTGACAGAATATTTTTTAAAAATGCAAAATTTCATTTTCAAAAAACCTGGAGCCTGCACTTTCCCTTTCCACCAAGCCATGCCCCACTCACACCAACTTTTCAGTGTTTTAAAGGGATGCAGGCAAATGTCACAGCCCATTTCTGCCAAAAGGCAGATTCTGGGGGGCAATTGTGTCACCCCCCCCTTAGGATGGTACCTGGTGCAGCCTGAACCCCATCCATCCTTCTAGTGATGCCCCTGTCCTTAATCTGTCATCTTTCTTTCTATCTGTCCATCGATCTGCCTGGAATTTAATCAAAATTTTCCTGTTGGGAAAGGCACATCAAAGAGACATATAGAGAAGGAATACTTGAGTCCTTCTTCTCTCACTTGATATCCGTTAAAAGGTATTATGCCCTTACAACAGAAGTACTTAGCTTATAAATTTGCATATATATAAGTACATATGTATATATTTTTCTTCTCGTGTATTAATTTGTAAGGCTTTATATATTTGTATGTCATGCAAATTTAAAATAAAATTAAAAATTAAAAAAAATACAACTTGGATTCATGTTCCCTCTCTGTATTATTTGTCTCTCCATTCAGTCTGAAATTTATGCTAATTTTACACCTCTTGGCACCTCAAAGAACAATGATGGAAAGAAAATTCAGTCTCCCATTTCTTTACACAACTACAACTTTAACAGGCACCAAACCCAATTTGTTTCTGCCAAGTCACACAGCTAACATTCATCTTAATTAGCTCTAATAACTGAGAAGATAGCTTACTGTTGACACCTATTAATGCATACACCAAGTCAATAGGTAACACGGTGAATTCGATTATCTGTTCTAAAAGGAGGTGGAGAAATACCCATCTTTCCTCTTATTTACTTTTCAAATTGGTGAAATAGTTTCTCTGAGTTATCTGCTTGGTAGAAAGGACATATTTTCTTGGTATTCTCTTTTTGTTTTCCTAGTTTCTTGCTTTATGTGTTTTTAAAATCAGTTTCATAGTACTTTTCATATACTGCACAGTGTGGACAACTCTGACTACTAGTTGTTTATTATAGTTGACTCTCTAAAAGCATGTTGGGCACAACAGATGCTGCTCTTTTTCCTAAGATAGCAAAACACATTTAATTTCAAGTGAAAATATAGTTCTTTTTATATTATTCCTGAAACATTATGATAGAAATAGCAAAACGATATGTAGGATGATATTGGAAACTTTTCTCTCTCCTTCTTTGCTAACTCCATTCTGATTACTTTGCAATAAGTTTTTTAAACTGGTTACTTTGAAAAACAGCTGTGGTCTTTCAGACAGAAATCAGACAAACAAAACACATCAGGACACATCTTTCTGGATACTTTGTCAATTGTACTTAGCCCTCTGAATATACACAATATTCTCACACCACTTTTGTATATGTGCATGCCTCCAAGTCACCTGTTGGCTTATGGTATCCCCAAGAATTTCATAGGGTTTTCTTAGGCAAGGAATACTCAAAGGTGGCTTGCCATTTTGTTCCTCTGAAATACAGCCCACAATGTTTCTTGACGGTCTGCTATCTAATAATCAAGTAACATGATTGAAGAGGTGAGCCTCTTCTCTCCAAATAAGAAGGGACCCAGATTTTTCCACGATCTTGTTTGCATTGAGGGTGTTCATGGGTAGAAAGGGCTCTTCTCTTCAGATACATCACTTTTGCACAAAGGAATGACAAACTGTGAAGATTATAGAACAGAAAAGTCTGAAAGGGAGGGATTTTAGATAATGTAATTGTGTCTGCTACTCAAAGACTCCCAACACTTCAACTCTACAGACTTAGGCTTCATCATCACCTTTAGCCATTCATAAATAGGCAAATTCATTTTTTTCCTTCCCTATCTCGTAATTTGGCAGGAATGGGCAAACACCAAGATTTATTGAGTCATATTTTCTCTTTCAAGGATCCTGGAGGCCAACATCCCTCAGATTTTTTTTAAGTGCAAGTTTTCACATTCAAAACACTCTTTTCATTCCTCTACGATGTGGGAGGGAATTTTGCAATGATGGTGTATGGGCTGTTTTAGGTCCAGAAGAGGCATTTCTTTTTTTAAAAAAGTGTAAAAATCAACTCAACCAAAAGATTCCCTTTCCTTCCCCCCCAAAAATGATGGAATCACTCTTCACACCTAGGACTTGTTTTCACTGGCCAGAATACTCTGGGCTGCCCTTGGAGTATTCTAGCCTCAAATTCCCCCTGAATACCACAATTACTTGTGTTCTCTCTGCAACAATGATGGACAGTAGACTTTCCATGTGATCCCTGTTCATTGCCCAGTGACACTGTTGAAGTCACAAGGAGGAGCCCAGCAATGGTATTGATACTCGGCATCTTGGTTGGATCTCAGAGCAACTTGGTCCCACCACAGCATGCTGGGTGGCTGACATTTGGGACCATGTGGGAAGGTAGCCACCGGTCATCACTGTGAAGAGAGTGGAAAAACCAGACTAAAAGGTGAAAAATTTAAATTCAGGTTAAGGTGAGGAAATGCCAGATTAGGTGTCATGAAGAAAGTCTATGCCTGATTTGGGGTTTTGGCCCCAAATAACACGTCCTTCCTCTGTCTTCACAGCAATCAGCCTGGACAAAGCAAAGCCCAATCCCCGTTTCTGGTGCAACCTGTCCAGAAGACCTATGGCCAGTGCAGCAGCAATCTTACAACGCCCCACCCTTAACCATGGATTTTAAAAAGTTATATTTTACTCTGGATCATCCTAGAAAATCCAGAGCCCTCCAGAACAACACTGGGTTACTGTTTCCCATGTGTCCTGCTATATTGGCCTAGGATGTGAGAAGCAATTTTGCTTTAGCAGTTTATGGCTGTTTTAGTCCTACAGGAGGCCTTTATTTAACAAAGAATTAAACTGGAACTTAACCAAAACTACGCATTCCCCCCAAACATCCTCACCATGATGAAACTGTTACTCCTACAACCAGCAATATGACTGATAAATAGGGATTTGAAGCAGTCTAATCTTAATGTTCAAGGACCTGAATAATAATAATAATAATAATAATAATAATAATAATAATAATAATAATAAGTTTTATTTATATACCGCTATTCCAAGGGTCACAGCGGTGAACAGCAAGTAAGCTAATTAGTAAGTAAGCTAATTTGCCTCCAACAGTCTGGGTACTCATTTTAGCGACCTCGGAAGGATGCAAGCCTGAGTCGAGCTTGGGCCCTTTTGCTGGTCTTGAACTCGCAACCTTGTGGTTTCGAGTGAATGGCTGCAGTACAGGCATTTAACCACTGCGCCACCAGGGCTCTTGCCTTAAATTTCTTAGATAACAAAGAAATAAAATATTTTTAATATTTGGAAGGTGAGATGCTTTTGAGGCTCATATGAGAAGAGTATAGGAATACTAAAAGCCCGCTCTTTATCTGTGCATTGCCAACCATGGCTCAGTCCATAGCCTAAAAGCAGCAGCCTTTGTGTGGGAGGTTGTCCAGAAATAGCCCTTTCATTCCATCTGTTAAATACTCCAGTTCTCCCTTAGAGCTGAAGAAAAGCATTGCAGGATTGTGCCATTGTTTCCAACTTTCCCAATTGATGGTTGTCTCATAGGATGTGTAGGATCACCAGTCTCACTGGTGGTTGTCCACCAACAAAGTCTTCTGAACCACACCTGTGTGATCCATATGGACACAAGTAGAGGAGAGGGATAGTTTTTTTTGTGGGTTTTTTCAGGCTCTTTGGCCATGTTCTAGAAGAGTTTGTTCCTGATGTTTCACCAGCATCTGTGGCTGGCATCTTTAGAGAAGGAGGATGTTAATACTTTTCTGTAGTTTCTGTAAAAATTATAATGCAGTTAAACATTGTCATAGGATTGATGAACCTGTCTCAGCTATTATGACTCAGATGCAGCAGAATCACAGCCTGCTGAGAAGAATTTCAGATGGTGATGCTTGTGTAGAGTATGCCACCTTGCTAAGATATTTTTGCCAGTGCTCTATTCCCTCTGAAAATGCTCTTCATGCAGAAATAGTAAGGGCTGTGGAATGTTTAAGTACAACCATGCATTGCTCACTATTTTTGAACATGTTTTGATTTTTTCAAAATGTGACAAATATGATAATCAGATCAGATCTCAAATTGTGGGATGCTAAAAGCAGTTGTTATTGTCTTTTCTTTTCTTTTTAAAGCCCCTACAGATTGTTTAAAAAGGAGCCAGTGAAGGATACTTCTTGTATTTCGCTGTGGCCCTTGCAAAAAAGAATTAAATCACAATGACTTTTCACTGGAGAGTTGTCTCTGACAGACTGCTGAGAACAAGAGAAGATTAACATTCTTCTCTTCAAAACAGTAAATGCCTGGATGGTTTGATAATAAAAATGCAAGCACATTGTTCTAAGGCTAAGAAAAGCAGAGCAAATTATTGGCTCAAAAACCTCCTAGCATACCCAGACAAAGCTATTTGTATTTCACCTACTGTGTAATCCTGGTGTTTATTTTGGAACAAGGAATGGAGAAGCAATTTTGGAACAGATAGGGTGAGCCTGAACCCGCACCTGTTGGCTGCAATCCAAAATACACTTACTAGGAAGTAAGCTCCATTGACAACAGTGAGATTTGTTTCTAAATAAACATGCATAGGATTATTTCCTATTGTCTCTTTGTGTCCCAGTAGCCAATACTTTCAGATTTGTTTACCATTCATTAATATGTGTGTGTGTGTGTGTGTGTATGCCTAGAACATTTATCAACACACACACACCCACACACACACACACACTGCAAAAGAAATATGTCAGATGACTTGCAGTGTATTATTCTAAAACCTTTTCTTACATTTGCCAGAATAGTCTATAGTTGTTTTTACTGAGAAGAAAACGGCAGGGCAAAGACAGACTTCTCTTCTTTTTATCCCTTTCAAGAATCAAACTTTTGTCCCTTCAGTGACTTTTCCACCTACAAGTGGAAGGAGGCAGACAGATGGAAGTGATGCATATTATATACCTTTCTTGGATGAAAAAGCAGCTGGGAGAGGGAGATTGAAACTCAAACACTGCTTAGAAGGAAAGAAGGGATCCCTCTTTGAACATCCTTCATCCACTCAGCTTTTGGACTGCTTAGGCTGTTTTTTGTTTAAAAAAAGAATAATGAAGCTTCACATGAGAAATCATCTCTGAAGATGCCAGCCACAGATGCTGGTGAAACATCAGGAAGAGGAAAAAAAATCTAGAACATGGCCACATAGCCTGAAAAACCCACAAAAAACCATGGATGCCGGCCATGAAAGCCTTCGACTTCACAATCATTTCACCGTTTCATAGTAATCATTTATTTTATTATTTTAACACCATTTTAAAAAAAAACCATTCTGCTACTTCCCCACTGTATGAGGAATGCTAGAAGAGCTAGGAAACATTACTTTTATTGGAGTAAAACTTTCAGCAACCCCTAGCCAATATCATTACTGGTCATGCTGGCTGGGCAGAGAAGATATAGGCCCAGAACAAAGGGGTCAAAAGAAGCAGCTTCCAGTTGCTTTGTGCCCATGGCATTTATATGACACATGCCCCCAAAGGAGGCCATAGCCACTTTGACACCGTGTTACAGTCCTTTGGATAATCCCACTTCTATTGGTATGAGCTGGGTCCTGTGACAGCAGCCTGCTTTGGGAGTGGATCTTTGGTAGCTATGGTTCCAGTATGCTTCTGGCTGGAACAGCCTCAGGCCACTCCTTCCCACTCATCCGCTCCAGCCCATAGTTAACTTTTTAAAGAAAACTAGGCTCAGGAAACAGGTGACTTCAAGTCACCTGTCAACTTATGATGATCCCATCAATTTTAGAGATTTTTTCTTAGGCAAGAAATACTCAGAGTTGGTTTTGCTGGTTTCTTCCTCTAAAATAAAGTTGGCTTTCAACTTTAACAGGGCTTAGGAGTGCAGGAGCCTTGTAAAAGTGGAAAAAGACAAATATTTTTAGGCTTCCCAAATCATATTAAATCCTCACCACAGGTACTAGTGGAGTGCCTGGATCTGACTATTCATGTGTTCCCTCACTCACTCACTCATTCACATGCTTAGAAGGGATGGGATGGGGGGTGGAGGAAAGAGAAAGGGGACATCTTCCCATTCCTTTCTCTTCACCCATGTGCACATGCAAGAGAATGGGCACAGTTCCCTCCTCATGTTCCCCCCGCATCCCATTCCATTCCTCCACCTGCTCATGTGGAGTGATCAAGTGAGGGAACATGTGCAACCTCCCTCCTAGCACTCCCCATCCCAACTCCTTCCAAGTGATTAAGTGAGTGTGGTAATGCATATGCAGCCAGGTCCAGCCCAGCCACCTCACCAGTTTGATTTCCTCCCAGAGTTATTGGTGTTATTGAAGTCCTTGTTAAGAGTGGTGTAGGGCCGCTGCAGAGGCAATGACAAATACAGCAATTAACAAGAAAATGAAATCCATGAATACGTAACCACCAAATGTGGAGGGGCAACTGCATAGCCTAAATGGACCTGGTATTTCTTGGTGGTCTCCCATCTATGATCAGATGGTATTGGGTGCCTTTAGAGTATTTAGGCAACCTTTTCTAGAACCTGACATAAAACTGTCAGGCTTTCATGCCTACCTGTTTTAGAATAGTTTTCTCATACATTTTTGAATGGATATAAAAAAGGAAATAAAAGTTTCAGCAGAATGCATATACATTTCAGTTCATTCAAGTGGTCCTTCTAGTAACAATACACTGCTGTTGCTGCTGCTGCTGCTGCTGCTGCTTCTCCCATCCATAATGCTGAAATACTTTCCCAGTTTAATCATAGGAGATGATATATTTTTAAGGCTGTCTTGACTTCCCTCTCTCTTAGGAATTATTCAAAAGCTGCTGAATCTTTTATTTCCTTTTTTATATGCATTCAAAAATGTCTTTCAGAAAATAAAAGAAACGTGTTCATATCTCATATTTTCTCTCAGTTCTTTATAATGCTTTTATAATATTTCTGTGCATAAGTTGTATGGATCACAATGTCCTAAATTCTGGCTAAAACTGAATTTCCTGTCTTTTAATGGCACAGACAGATGTCTTGTGCTAGTTTCTGTCTGTATTCATTCCATAAAGGAGTATTTAAAATAACATGGTTTTTTTCCCAAAAAAAGATCTGCCTTTGACATTACAACAGAAATGATACTTTCAGTGTAAATTTAAGTCATTTATTTAAGTCATTTTGATCCAACTACAGATAGATAAACATGTGTCATATCTGGATTCAGGCAATGTTTCAGAAGTTGACTTTCACCATTTGTCACTGTGGCCTTTTAAATTAATATCTGGGAATTGTAGTCAAAGTGTTAAAGTGCTTTAGCATTAGGATCATTGTATTGCTAACATTCCTTTTCCCCTCACTTGATCTCTGTTGAATCTGGTTTCTGGGGGGGGGGGGGGGATGGCTGTGTTTCTTGGCAATGGCCATCTTAGCTAGATCCAGTATAACACAAACAGATAACCACAGAAAGGTGCATTTCACTTCAGGAAGGAGTAGGTTAATTTAAAGTGACATGGGGAATGGGAATGAAAAGTCTTTGATAATGCTGGGAGTTCGTTGGGAATACTTCAGGATGGGAAAAATGTCATGTAGATCTCCAAAATAAAATCAGTTTGTACTGGAGAAAAAAGTGGGATTTTCAGGGTCTCTGCTCACAAGTAATTCGGAAATAAAGCTACATTATATGTTTTACAAAGATTAACCTTGCTTATTTTTCTGCTGTGAGTGGGTGTGGGACTGGTTGTTGTTCAGCTTCTGTCTTGACAAATAAGTCTGCCAGAGAAATCTACTATTATCTCTCACATTTCCCAACAGAAAAAAGTTCCTCATCTTTCTATCACAAATTTCACCTTTCCCCCCCTTTCCCCAGAGCCTTTTGGGTTACTGAAAATCTGCTCACAGGGTGGGGAGGGTAACCCTCTAGAACACCAAGGGAAGGACCACAGTGAAAGGAAATAATCAGTGCAAATTTTATAATATAGTATGTTTCTCTCGCAGTCCAACTTCTTATGTCTGTTGCTGAGGATTTTTTCCTATGCTTTCAATAGCATGATAGAGAGAACACCCCATCATTTAAAACTATGAGAGAAACAAAGGCATTATATCACAGATACTTTAACAGATGTGGAAAGACTACCCAGTTTATTGTGATAGATCACCCCCTGAAGATATGAGCTTCCCAGCCTATTCTGGAGACTTCACACTGTGGCAAGCCTGCACCCTTTATAAAACTACTAATAATTTAATTCATTCAGTTACAGCTAATGTTCTTCTGAGCAATGTGTCAGTTGGGAAAATGATACATTTATGAACTTTCTTAAACAATACCATTGATCACATCAGGTGTCAGCTTCTTGAAAGGAACTAATTCTTTAGCAATTTTGTTCCTGATTAGGTCTGCTCTCAGAAAATATAGTTAGTGAATCTGGCACTGAAGGCAAAAAAATGCACTTGCTCATTATGTGATGAAACAAATGGTTGGATTTTATGTTTACTAGTTGAAAATAGTCCTGTATCCAATTGCTAGTCCCAGCTAGAGTAGGCCTACTGAATCAGGTGCTGAATGGTAAGTCAACATTTATGAATACCCCATTGATTCATTGGACTCTAGTTGGACTAGCAACATAAATACATAAGAAGGCTCTAAAGACTCATCTCTTCCTACAAGCCTACCCTCCCAATTCCATCTGAGACCATCTCCCCCCTATTGTCTTTGATATAATAAACTATTAAAACCATGAATTACTATATAAGTTATAATATGTTTTTAATCTTGTTTGAATTTACTTCTTTTAATATGTATTTTTAGATGTGAATTTTTAATTGTTCTTATTGTCTATTTTTAACGATATTGTACACCGCTTTGATCGTAGGAAAAGCAGTTAACAAATAAACAATTTATTATAATTTGGTTAAGAAATTTTGAATGATATTAATGGGAATTTCCTTCAGAAATTGGTATGGAATTCCTACTAAAATTTATTTAAAAGTGCTTCAAGATTTAAAACATAGAGAATCCAAATGCTTATTCTAATAGGAGGTGAAATATCGGATAAAACAGAATATGAACTGATTTACATGTGTATGTGAGCAATTAAAGAACCTCAAGGAGGTGGATGTTTAATAGAATAGTAAATGTTGAATAATGATTCTGTGAAAGAGCTCAGCTGTCAAAAGCATGAGACCTTGATTCAAAAACCCATGGCTAGCGCCTAAAATAGTGATTACTACAGCCCTAGGTTTGATGAGAACAATAGCCCTTGCAACTGGTATGCACCACGAAGTCTTTGCTTTAGACAGATTTGAATAATTACTTCGACCCTTGCCTTCTAAATATTTATTAATCAAGAAGGTTTTAAGGCCCAACCACTAACCTGTTCAGTAAGAGAATACATCATCCAGGTCATATTTGGACATAGCCCTGAAATCAGCATAATAAAATTAGGTTCCAATTTTCTATATTCTTTTTGCAAATGGTAAGCACTCAGCTAGAGGTGTAACACAGCCCTTTCCCAAAACTATGGTAAGGGGGTGAGTAATATGATATGCTTATCATAAGGTCATAAAAGTGCCACTCATCATTCTTCTCCTTCTTCCTCTTTTATTACAGGCCTTTCTCTTCTGGAAATAAATATAGCTTGCAATACTGTGGAACTGATATTTTCACTGTATACTATTTAATTCAGTTTCCCGACAGTTTCCCCACTTCCTTCTGACCATGATTGTAAGCTGTGGTTTGCCTATACAGAAGGGAAGAGAGCTTTTCAACTCTGCAATCCTGCTGGCCCTAATATATCACACTGAGTGCTGGAATACTATCCAAAAGAAGGAAAATGTTCTCTGTTACTCAGCTTGCTACGGAAAGAAGGATGCGTGGAGCGAGCCTCTGAGATCACATTCAGAATGCTGTAATTGGAGCACAGTTTGGCCTGACAGACAGAATCATTTTCAAGCCATCTGTGACTGAAATAAAAAAAATGGTTGATTTTGTAACAGGTCTAACAACAGATGAACCCAGAAAATAGCTGAATGCATTGCTGGGGATGTAAGGGCCCACTTGGACAACCAAAACTGAGATGAAAACTGCACTACATGTTTTACAGATGATGGTTGTAGGGTGTCTTCAGAATGAAGTAAACTGGAAATGTGTGACTTTGTGTGGTTGGGGGGCTGTCCCCCCCCCCCCCCCAAAGAGTTAAGGAGTTCAAAGAAGGAGTCTTGTGGCATCTTAAAGACTAACACATTTTTATTACGGTATACATTTTTATAGGTCAAATGCAATGCTTGCCAAGGATAGTTCAAAAATGAGAATGGGATGAATATATGGAGAAGGCAAGGAGCATACAAAAGCTCTTGATTTTCAAACTAGGGACTTGCCATAGTTTTTGAAACGATGGGAAGAATCAGACAGTTTTGAAAGAATTTATTGAAAATTTCAGGAGTCTTCATTTTCACTTTTATATTGGATTGCAAAAGTATTCTCTTGAAGCAATTTTGCAGTGTCTTTTCTTTTCCTCACCTTGCTGTCCCCACAAAAGAACCATGGGTGAAGTTTGATATCTGTTCAATCTATTTGCTCAACTTGTGTGATGGAGATTTATTCCAGGGATCATTGTCATCTTTGTTAGGGCAGGGCTTTTTTAAATAATTAAAAGTGATTAGAATGGATGGTTAGTGAAAGGGCATCTTTCATCATCATCAATTCCTTGTAGCTGTAAAAAAGTAAATTGAAAATGGATGAAAGGCACACAACTCTGTATTATTTAGTGAGAAAACTGGCTCATGGAAATGTGTACTCCCCTTCCTTATAAATATTAATTCACAAATGCATTATTTCTGTCAGAAAGAAACTGCGATACAATCAACTCCTCAAGCAAAAACTGCAAAACAAGATTGTGGTAAAGGATCTCTCCCCAGATGTCAAGAAATGGCCAATGAACTATAAAAGAAAAGCACTGATCTTGAAAACATTGTAACAAGTTAAGAAAGAAATTAATTTATGTAAAGAAGCAAGAAGTTTTTACTGGCCTTCAAGTTTTACGCAGCTTAAAATGATCACAAAATTTCTTGAACTTTTTTGGCAATATTTTTTAAGCCACCTTGGTTCCAGTATTGGGGAAAACGTGGAATATAATGAATAGAAGAAGAAGAAGCCAACAAAAATATTTTTTAAAGGGTAGAATAGATAAACAGAAACTACCAATCCAAGGTGCTATTCCATTCATTTCCTTCTTGTGGGGTTCCCATTGATATACTCTGGATAATGTGACACAGCTTGGCTTTTTGGGTGGAGAGACATGTGGCCTTCTCAGGGAGATGCTGTGATCTTGTGATAGTACACCTGGCCAATATTAAGTAGTGGTACCAAAGTGGAATGCAATGGGGTGCTCTGCTTCCAGATAGTGAGGGGAGAGAGAGAAAGAAGAAATAGAAGAAGTAATCATGATGATGATGATGAGGAGATAATGAAAAATAAATACAGCCAGCCGATGGGACTCATGATGGGCAGTGGAGGCAACGGTTTGTGGGCTGTGGGAAGAGGCCCAGAGATGGGTGTGGAGGCTAAGGGTTGTGACCTGAACTAGAGGTAGCATGATGTGGGAGACAAGAAGGTATAATTACAGCGCTCTAGAAATAAAGTTTATTAATAATAATAATAAGGTGAGTGGGGAAAAATAATACAGGAGAAAGGAGGTGGGAAGAAGAAGAGAAGAAACACTGAGAAAGAGAGGAAGATGATTGAAGAAATGAAAGAAGACACTGAGGAGATTATTGCACTACTGAAAAAAGCATTTTACCACTGCTGTATTCAAGCTTCATTCGGGCTGTACCATTTCTCACCAAAATTGCCATCCAGGTACAGCCCGGCTCCAATGCAGGTCCCTGAATTCGCTTTGGTGGCCATTTTTCAAAGTCGGGAGCTTTCTGACTTTGAAAAATGGCTGCTGAAGTAAGTTCAGGGACCCCCATTGGAGCCAGGCTGTACCTCAATGGCAGTTTTGGGGAGAAAAGCTATGCAATAACACTGGGGCACAGTCCGAATGAAACCTGAATTTGGCAGGGGTAAGATGCTTTTTTCAGAGGTGTGATAATCTCCCAAGAAGTAAAAACTGAAAAAAGGGAGGAAAGAGGCAGAAGAAGCAGAAATGCATGGTGGTCCGCACCACCTCCCCATCACTCCTGCCTCACCACCATGGCCAGATGTGGGGGGGAGGCTGACTGAGAGGAGGGGAGAGTGACAGTATGGAATGTGCAATGGTAAAGGGGACAGGGAGGAATGGAGAGGAAAAAGAGAGGCACCTACTTGGGGCTCATGCAGACTGAGGGGCAAAAGAACTCTAATGAGGTCAAAAACTACAGTGCTACTGGCTCATACTGATAATAGCCAACCATCAAGCATGCGGGGCTATATAGAAGCCTGCTAGAGATCCTGCACAATTGCCCAGGGTTTGAAATCTCAAAATAATTTGAATGAGATCTAGGATATAATTTGCATGAGATCTCATGGCTAAATCTCACAATGACATAGCCATCATTGGACTTAACACCGGACCTATGCTGAGTAGCACTTTCAGCCAGCCCTGGGAACAACAGTGGTGGCCACATCATGTCTCCCCCCACCCATGAAGCTTGACACAACATGAAGGTGTGGGAGGAGGGAGCCTTTAGGAAGTTGTGTTCCAGATTCTTTATTGGTCATCTGCAGCAGAAATCTTTTGAACTGAGTGAATGTTTGATGTTTCTGAAGAAAAGCAGAGGCCAAAAGCTTGCCAGCTCTCAGAGAACAGAACGGTTAAGGGGAATACACCAGGAAAAACAACTGAATTAATGAGAACACTAGTGGAAAAGAGAAGTCAAGGGCAGCTAATCAAGGGCTTGACAATAGTAGCTGAGTGTAAAGATTTTATCTCTATTCTAAGGTGCCCCTGAGTTTTACTGTTCCTGGCACAGTAGACACACGTGAGAGAAAATAGACTGAAAATACATAGGGGAATATAAAAAGAAGAAATCAATTGACAGGCCAAAGTGAAGTGCAGTAGGTACACAACAAAACTTAATTCTCAATATTGTAGGGAACCCTTCTGGAGATTGAGGTAGGATTCTATAGGGATGAAAAAGCCACCTTGTAGGCCATTGGTCCTGTTTCACAGTAGTCCAAACAATAATTGAGCCCTAGAGGCAACTTTGTAAAGATCAAACCCCTCTCTCTTTCAGTGTCCAGAAACTTTACTGTTAAGCGAGAGGCCTACATTTTCTATACAAATGACAAAGAGATAGGGCATCTTTGTCTGCTGAATACTTGGCAGCAGTGGCCTTGACCAGGGCTTTTGTATGAACAGGAAATATGAGCCCCCATGTAAGAGACTATGTGGCATCTTCATGTGCTGTTCCAGCCCTCCTTGTGCCATATTGTGTCCCACTGAGTGGCAAGGTGTGAACAGGGTTTCCCCTCATACTTGGTTTATTTGAAGGCATCTTCAAAATCTCAAACACAGATCACTCTTTGAAATCACTGTACAACTGTTGATTAAGAGCTTGAGCTCTTATTTCTTCTTTTTTGAACAAAGGCAAGTTTTTTTTTTATAAAAAACACTATATATATTTATCAGTTTGCCATAGATGATGTCTATGCCATCATCCAACAACATTTCTGAATGGCACTGCTGAAGCAATTAACACTGTCTGTACATGTTGCATTTAATTTCCCTCTTACCAGAAAGTTTGCAATTGCCCTCTATTCACTCAATATAAATCGGCCAACTTGAAGTAATGTTTGCTGCCTCTGAAGTATCTGTAAATGCCTATGCACCATAATAAACTTGTTAGAAATGTAAGGAGTGACAAAGCAATTTGCTGTTTTAGTTGCAACAGATTAGCAAGGCTGCCCCTTCGGAAATTGGTATAGACCTAGACTCCCACTCATATGAAGGGCTCTCCATGCATTCAGGAAGCACCATTGAGACTTGGCCACTCAGCATAATAATAATAATAAGTAAATGTTAGGGGAACGAAGGGGGGGACATGCCAGCAAATCTGTAGACCCACCCCACTCCTTCTAAATACTGTGGTGTACAACTAGTTTTCTATTTCCTAAATAGCTTCTTAGCTAACACCTACATAGTAATGTCACTTCCTGGGGTTTTCCTGATGGCTAACCAACAGCTCAACTAAAGAAACTACAATTGGATTGGGGGTCTGGAGCCAGAAGCTCTCAGGCTTGCAAAACATCTCTTTTTTGATTTAGGAAAGCATTCTATCAATTTTGCAAAAGAACCACTCATTCGAGAACTGCTATCTGGGCAAATCTCAAAAAGGCATTTAGAGAACTGTAGGAGAAAATATTGAAGGGAAAAAATGTTCAGATGTGTGGCACATTTAAGTTAAATAGCTAGTCATCATTGAAGTAAGGATTAACATTTTCTCAAGGATAATGTGAAACACTTTCCCATACATTATTATTTTGAGTTACTATCTCGGTAAAATTCGATGCATGTTTAACCAGAAGTGAGTTCTACTTTGTTCAGCGAGACTTAATTCCAGGAGAGGATAAACACAGTGGTGGCTGCTGTCCATTGGTGGCTAAAGGGATGGAGGACTTGACAGCTAAAGACAAGTGGATCCAAGTGGCTGCAGTAGATAGGGACAATTACAGTAGATCTACTTCTCTTCCTTCCTATCACAGTGTCATACCTTGGTAAAGGGTTAGGTGTGATTGCACTTGTTCCTGTCCTGAGAAAAAAGGTATGTAAGTTCCACCACACTTACAGCTGTGTCAACCCTTTAGATAGGAATCCAACTTCTTGGATGGTGAGTTTGCCCCATGATTTTTCAGAACACCAGTTTTTGAAAGAATATGGGTGAACAAAACTCTGTCTTGAGAAATGCATTGTTTAAATGATAATTTTTATTCAGGGCTGGGACTCAGAATTAAGCCACTCTGAGCCCTAGCCCTGGGAGAAGGCCAGGATATAAAGAAATATAATAAAATAAGAATAATAATTTGGAAAAAAAAACTAAACGCACAAAATACAAACATAGATCAACAACCACAATTTCCCCTCATTCCTCTTCCTCCCTTTTAAAAAAAAAGACTTCTTGCTTATCTCTGACTGTGAATTAGATATTTTCTAAGCTTTTCCTCATCCATGCATTTTGAACAACTACTTCCATCAAAAAGGGGAGTGGGGGGAGAAGAGCATTGGAACAGAATATTTGATATTCTGTTGGTTCAGCATTTGTGTAACCTTCACTGTTGCTTGCAACCATCCCAGTGCTTAGATTAGGCACTCTTATGTCTTGGAAAAAAAAAGGTGAAAACCAGAGTAATCAAACAGAAATACTGTACTTCTTTGAAACATTTTTCAGTTCCACCAACAACATAAATTGTGAATAAAAGGAAAATGAAGGCAAGAGTATTTGGTCATGAACTTGGTGTATATGTGGGTGAAATCTAAACAAAAACATAGAAGTAATCATCTTGACCCCTTTTTTTTTGGTACAGAAAAGGGAACTGAGGAGAACTGATTTTTCTTCCATCTGCTACTCTGCTGTTTCTGTTTACTAGTGAAGATAATGTCAAGTAGACTGATATCATCACACACTACTACAACAGCTCAGTTGTACTCTCTGCTGTCCTACTCTCTTATTCGCACCATGTAAATTAAAACAACAACAACAACAGCAGCAGCAACATCACCCATACAATGCACCTGGAACACTGAGGTCCTCTGGGGGGCAGTTGCTGCAGCCTGCAAGAACCCGATTGGCAGCTGTTACCCAGAGGACCTTCTCATCGGCTGCTCCAAGACTGTGGGATGTCATGGCCAGCCAAGAGCAGGACGAGGAGGACGAGGAGGAGGCCATGGCTCCTCAAGTGCAAGAGGAGCTGGAGGCTATACCAGGTCCTAAACCTGCCCTGCCAGACCCCAGCCCTGGTCTCCCAGCCCCAGGGGTTGAAGCTTAGCCAGGTGGGGATTCCTTCTGAGGCTCAGCAGCCTAGTGGTGACTCTGGGGAAGAACCAAGCCTGGAGGTTCCTTCCTTTAGGCAGCGAGGAGCTGAGAGTTCTTGCATGTGTTGATCCAGGAGGCTTGTAGAGAGGCAAGCTGCTGATAAGCCACAGCTGGCACAAGGGAGGGCGTCTTGCATTTAAGCATACAAAACGCTGACCCTTTGCCAGTAATTATTGCAGAATCCTCCTTGGTGATTGCTGTCAGCACTGGCTTCTTGTTTCCTTGAACCCTTGTTTGTCTTGGACCTACGACTTTGGAACAAACTGGACTATTGCTACCTTCTGGCTGCCCTGACCTTGGACCGAACTGACTTCCGTGAACTCTGGTATCCTGACCTTGGCTTTGTTTGTGGCTTGCTTCTCTCGGACTAACAGAAAGGTCTGTAGACTGTCTCCCAGCTCCTTTCTTGCTGAGCCATCACTATCAGCGTTGGTTTGTGTGTGTGCTGGCTGTAGTCCAGGACAGGAATGACCATCTGGAAGAGATCCAACAGCTAAACCAGCTGTCAGAATGTAAAACACATTTGAAGACCTATCTCTTCCAGCAGACCTATCCAGGCAGTTTTTAATCATGAATTTTAATCATGAATTTTATATTTAATTATTGCCCTACATATTGTAATATAAATATTGCCCAGAGATGCAGCTTAATATGTGTCCGGGATTGCTGCCAGCATTCTCTGACTTATGCTGATAACCAAGCCTGCAGCCAACACGTGTAGGCAAAACAAACCTTGTGGAGAAGCAGTCAAAGAGCAAGCCGAGGAAACAAGCCGGTGTCGGGGTTGCAGAAAGTCAAGCGTGCCAAAAGACGAGCCGAAGTCAGGAAGCCAGAAAGCAGCGTGGTCAAAACAGTCCGAGGTCACAATAGCCAAGAGATAACAAAGGTCCGGTCCGAGGTCAAGGTAGCAAGGTAACAAGATGTCTGGAGCTAGAGCGACAGCAATCACACCGAGGGCTCATGCAATAAACTCTAACAACAAACTCAAGCCTCTCTTCCACTTAAATCAGGGAAGCTCTCCCTCGAGCCACCTGAGGCTGGTTTGCTAACTGTCTTTCTGCAATCCTCCTGGATCTGCGCCTGCAAGCACTCTCGGCCCTTCTCTCCTGATAAGAAGGTACTTGCAGGCATGCCTCGTCTCCTGAATCACCACTAGGCTGTGGTACCGAAGGAAGCCTCTCTGTGGCACTAGGACCTGGTTGAATCTCCTCCTCTGGGACTGGAGGATCACAGCTGGGACCTGGCAGGGCAGGAACAGCACCTGGCGTTGCCTCAATCAGCCCTTGCTCTGGAGGAGGCTCATCCTCCTCCTCATCCTCCGAGAGCTGATCTTGGCTGGCCATTACAATATGTGTATTTTATGTAATGATTGTCCATGAGCCATGAGGAGAGGCGGGTAAGAAATAAAATTATTATCATCATCATCATCATCATCATCATCATCATCATCATCATATCACAGATAATAAATCAGCTCCAAATGTTCAACTTGGAATCAATTAAAAATTAAGTTTTAGGTCCAACATGTAGACCTTACAATGCCTATATTTGGGAGGGTGACAGTGTGCAGACACCCTGCCTATTCCATTCCTCATACCATGGCTGGGTAAAAGAACATTCTAGGCATTCTGAGATTCTAGAGGATTGGAACAGTAAGGACTGAGCAAGCTGTGAAAGAAGAACAGCAAACACCATGAATTAGAACACTTTGGATGCACTTAAAGATGGAACTTGCTGGGGAGGGTGCAAGCAGATGGGGTAGGTGTATATTTTGCAGACTTGGAGAGATGTGGGAGAGGTGAGGAAGAGGGGGACCAGTTTTCCTTCTGCAAGTAATGCCAGACTAACACTGCATAAACAAATCAGTTTCCCATGTGTTCATTCATACTTTTGCCATATTTGTTCTGCAACAATCTCATACTATACTGTATGTGTGTGTGTGTTGCTATTTAAATATGCATTTTGACCAAATTTTCTTTCAAAACATGCAGTTTTAAATATATTCTTTCCATAAACATGCATACATATTGCTTCTTTACTTCTTCTTACATGTGGATTGAACAAATTCTGAAGTATTCTTGCTCTTAGGTAGGTAGGCATAGGAGTATATCTGCAAAACTAAGAACACTTGCCTGAAAGTGAGTCATTAAATTCAGTGGGATTTATGTCTGAGTATACATGTCTAGGATTACAATTTAAATGTGTTTTTATTCCTACTATTTGTTTATTGTCTTAAATTCAATGTAATATTAATGCCAGTAGGCAGCACATTAGTGCATACCCTCCAAGATTTCACAGATGAAAACAAGGACACATATGGCCAAGCAATGTCAGAGTGTGACCAAGGTGGCAAAGGTTATTAATGGCCCGGTACATACCAGCCTTACGTGATGCCCTCGTCACGTGCTAGGGTTGCCTGGGGGCAGAGCACCCACATGCCCCGCAACCCTCTCACGTGATGAGGGTGTAACTATGGCAGCGCTTGGTTTACATGGGTGCTTGCATAACCAGTGCCCCAGTGGCGCACTGGTTATGCCGCAGACACAGCATTGAAAGAACCTGCTTTTTGCGGGTTCTTTTCCCGCCGGTGGGAAGGCACATGGTTTGTCCACTGTGGCTTCCTGCTGGTGGGAAAGTAGGCGCTGGCAGACCACCCTTTTTGGGCGGTCTGTACCACGCCTATGAGAAAGAACGCACAAAGTAGGAGGGGCTGCAACAGTTTGATTTTGCCTGAGCCTATTGGGAAGTGCCAGATTCCACTCCCTCCTCTGTCCCTTGCTGACTACATTTGTAAACTACTTTTGAACTTTGAACTCAATTTGTAGCAATGGAAGCAAGCTGAGAACAAAGGGGGAGGTGGGAGGAGGAAAGAGAAATTGAGACATTTAAAGTGTAGCTGAAAAAGTGGGATATAAGAGGATTACCTGAGACTGCCCCCCCCCCCCCCCCCAAAAACTGGGACAGGTAGGTGTGTGCTAGTTGAATTCTGCTGGGTTTTTTTTTCCTAGTTGCATAAGCAGTAGTGCATTTGCTCCAGTGATCTCTGAAAAGACTAGTTAGGCAACTATTGCAGCACTGCTAATGCAGTCAGTGCTGCAACCACTTGTATAACTGGTTGAAACATGGACTCCTGTTTTACTCATGGGGGTAGTTTGGATATTGACAAATGCAAGTCAACACAGAACTGATCTCCTCAAGCACAACATCATTTGTTTCAGCGGAATGACCCCATTATATACTGGTGACTTTTCATAGTTGAACCTTTTTGCCACCGTAACTGTTTGGAGCCAATCTTTTTGGCTGAAGAGGTAATGTTAGTTTTGTAATTGTTTCAAAAATGTGTGACAAAATAAATTAGTACCATTACTTCCCTTTCTGTAGTGCCATTGCAATATTCTGAAACTGGCAATAGCTCGTTCAACTCATTTTTCCTTGTTAGAAATACAAAAGGCAAGGTCCCCCCCCCCCCCCCATGGAATGTTTACAGTGAAAAGGAGGAAGAGTCGGTGATACATTTTAGATGATAAATTCAAGGAAACTACACTATCTATTATCCAGAAATAAACATTACATTAATCACAAGCAATATTCTTTGTACAAGAATAGACTACTGCCTCATGTAGACATGGGCTTCACAGTATTACCTAGCTAGACTTTATCCTGGGCTGTCCAGATAAAATGCTACATTTTCTATAGAATTTATAATCATGGGTAATTCCAGGAGATTTTATTTAAATGGAAAATTGATTATTTTTATAGAAAAATAGTAGCTTGTATAACGGTTTTATGATTTTCAGGTAAAACAGTAATCATGTCAAATCAACATGTGACATCTGGATATCCATAACCAAATCCACATTTCAAAGCTTGTGATGCTTTTTAAATCTATTCATATTTCCTGAACATCTTTCAAAGTTACTTTTTTCTTGTCTATTAGTGAATGTGCCTTGTCAACAGAAAAGAAACAAAGTAAACAACCTTGTGGAGATAATCTGGCCAAAATTAAGCTCCCTCCTTTTTTTGTTAAGCTGTTTTAAAAGAATATATAGCCTTCATTTTTGCTTTAAAAATTGAATGACTCACCCTTCACTTCTTGATTCTAAGTGAGTATGGAAATAGTCTGAGAGCCATCATATGGGGTTCAGGTGTTGGACTAGAACTCTGGAGTGCAGGGTTCAAACCTCTATTTGGGCATAGAAACCAAGTCATACTTTCTCAGCCTCAGAGGAAGGTAATGGGAAACCCACTCTGAATCTTGCCCAGAAAACTCTGTAATATCTTAGCTTTATATCTGCCATAAATTGGAAATGAAGGCACACAGCAGCATACACCAGGGAAATAGAAGAGGCAGTTATTCAATAGTGCAGAGAAATGCTCTGTATATGTTCAGTGACACTCAGAATGATTCTGATTAAGAAGTCTCCATTCAAAACAGTTTGTTTTGAAAACTAATGAATTAAGCAACAAATTAATTAACACAATGCAATGAAACAACTGATTTCCATTGTTGGTGTAAATAACAATGAACCAGTCTCTTAACTTCTGTCTCTCAGTGTCAACAAAATAATTTTCAAACCTAGCATCCCAAGCTCTGATTGTACATGTACGTTAACAAATATTTTTCCTTTTGAAAATGGATTGCACAAAATAGTGTGAAGCATCCAAAGTTCTCACTGGAGCAACCACAGTGTGGCTGCAGTAATGACCTAGAAGGGCTAAAATTGGTTGAATCCAGTTTTCACTTCCCTGTTTAGCCCTTTAGAACTTCTTTTGAGGCATCAGATGACAGTTGTGACAGGATGGCATCCTTGATTGCACAGCTATTTGTCTTCCAGGTCTTAAAAGTGATTTCACAAAGGATTTAAAATGGTTGTCAAATGTTCCTGCCAATCTGATGTGGCTTGGATAGCTGACCTGGAGATTAAAGAAAACACCTGCAGTTTCTCTTTCTCTCTTGACTATCATTCACTTTTCTTGACAACCCAGACAACTTAACATGTTTTCCTTCCTGCCTTATTATAAGCCCCCCTTCTATTTTGCCTTGACTACACACACACACACACACACACACACACACACACATGTGCCCACATGCGCCCACATGCGCACGCACGTTTCACCTTTCCATTGTCAACAAAATTCCTTACATTTTACCTGATTTCCCTTGAAATGTAATCATTTTTCCATGCCAGATTTAGAAAATGATTACCAGCCATTTGTTATCATTAACACAAAAATATTATTAAGGGAAAATTGGGCAATCTATGTTCCAATTACACACTGCAGAAATGTCTTCCTGGTTTCACACTTTGCTAATCTACGTAAATACTTACAGACCTATATATAAGTGGCTTGTGACCAGGGGACTACGTGGCCTATTTAAATTTTGGCATGAACGCATTTGGTTACTCCATGAGCCACCCATGGACTTATGTAATTTGTCAGTATAGTTGAGACCCAGAAATTGTGAGACCCCGTTGCTCTGCAATGGGCAGGACTAACTTCAGTTTTGAGTAAGTCTTCACTGTCACTGGTCTCCTGACCATGTACTTCCCTTGCACTGGTCTTTGTGAACAGTCATATTAGTATTCCAGAATGTTCCAGAATGGTACTATGACAGCAGCATGTGGGAAGCTGAAATGGTTGCCATCTTTCAGCAAGCAGCTTAACCAGCAGGTGGGTAGACCAGGACAGGTTACCAGATGCTTGACGATTTTGAATATAACTGAGCAAATGGCCTCGGATTGCCCATGTTATTTGTGGGCAATGAAACTGGGCAGGGAGACAATTTCTCCAAATTTCTGATAAGGAGGAAGGAATATTTTCCAACAGTTTTCCAGATGTGAGGGCTCACCATTAATGGAGATAGTAGCACAGTTTAATTTTTCCTCAGGTAGTGGCTATGGTAGCAATGATGGTTTTTGCCTTGCTACTGCAAGTGGCAAAACCAGAAACTACAGTGGAAGACTTGGGAACTGTTTTTACATCCTTCACAGGGTCCCCTGGCTAGTCTCATTCTGTGGCATTGTGGGGTGGTGGCGGCAGCAAGGCAGCCACAAAAAGTGGTAGAGAAAATTTAGAGAAAGTTCTACGGAAATATCCTACTTCCCAATAATTTTTTTTTAAAAAAAAATGAAAATAAATGCCCTACTTCTCAAGGAGGAAGAAACAGAAAAATCTCAGATTGTGTCTCCAATAATTTTGGCTCAGTTATTTTTCAGAGTAGACTGTCTTTCTCAAGGGCTCCCAGTTGCTTCATTTTGAGGAGTGTGATTGCAGATAGATTTTGTCTTTATTGCAGATGCTTATAGCATCACAAAACTGTAAAACTGGAAGGTGCTTCAGGAGTCATCCAGTCCACTGTTCTTACAGTGCAAGAATCTACATGTAAAGCATCACAGATAGATAGCCATTCAACCTCTGTTGAAAACTATTCAATGGGAGAGAGCCCACCACCTGATGCAGTAACCTATTTTCTTGTTAAACTGTTCTAACCATCAGGAAATTCTTCATAACTTCACTTGGAATCTGCTTTCTGTAATTTGCATGAATGAATGAATGAATGAATGAATGAATGAATGAATACCAACCTCCCACTCCCACAATGGACACCAGTGGCTCCATACACACAGTTCAAGGCTTCCTCTCTGAAATAGCACACATGTTTGCTTAACTTGATCCTCATTTTGTCAGGGTTGCATGGCAAAATTCTGCTTGCACACCAACCCATTGTTCTTGCCTGACTGGAGCAATGCCCACCATAGTACTGTAATATGCCTTGTCTGCAAGTGCTCATGATTAAAGCATGAACGAGTAAATAAATAATGGGTTGCTGCTCAGTATTGTGATAGTAACATTTGTGTTTACAACTTGCAAATCTGTGACTTACAAATTAGAGTTGTGTACTGCAAATGCTGCCAATTGTTAAATTATTTGTAGGAGTCCTTATGAGGTATTTGCAAAGGAAATGAAGACAGGGCAAGCCTTCAACCCTACTCCTTCTTATGCGTAAGAAGAAAAACCATACTTTTAACTCTAAACATGGATCATATGGTTGACAAGATGATAAACAAAATCACCTCTTGCTAATGATCTGCTCTGCTAATGACAGGTTACTATCAGGCCAGGTGCAAAGTTCGGAGTTGGAACAAGGTGAAATTCACAGCTCCCAGATACAAACTAGATTAAGGCGGGCAATTGTGGCCCTCCAGATGTTTCCTGCAGTATCTCCCATCATTCACCTAGATCCAGCTCTGGGCTCTCTACAGTACAATAGCCCTTACTAGTCACTGCTGCATCCCACTGGCAAGTATGGGGCAAATAAAAAAAAATAACATGGTTCCATTTCACTTCTGTGCAGTAAAGAACATATGGAGTCTAATACAATGTTGTGCAACTGATATTACTGATATTGTGTCACTTCCTTTGGCTATTAGTTTGGTTCTCAAACTCTGGAATTCAAACTTTTCAAGTCTTACAGTTTGGGGATAGTTTTCTGCCCTGAGGACCCTTGGCAAACTTGGGGGGGGGGGGGGGAACACAGCCAAAAGTGCCAAAACAAAACCCCACAAGTTGCCAGAAGTCCACTTTTTAAAATAAAATAGTTATTTTTGATGTTGAAAAGTGCAGGAGGAGGGCTTGAAGCCCATTTAAAAGGTCAGTTTAAGGAAAAGGTAAAGTGTGGCCCTTTATGTCATTTCCAACTTATGATGCCCCTAAGGTGAGCCTATCATAGAGGTTTCTGGAGACCAGGGTTTGATTCCCAGCTTGGCCATGAAACCCACTGCATTACCTTGGGCAAATCATATGCTATCAGCCTTTGAGGAAGGCAATGGCAAGCCACCGAACAAATCCTACCAAGAAAACCCTCTGATAGGTTCACCTTAGGGTTGTCATAAGTCGGAAATGATTTGAAGGCATACAACAGCAAGTTATTTTTGATGTTGAACAATGCAGGAGGTGGGTCTGCACCCTATTTAAAAGGTTAGTTGCCACGCCTGGACATTTCTAGGACAGACAGTTCATTTTTACAGAGTCTGGGGAGTCTGGAAGGGCTGTGACTTCAAAAATAGCTGTGCAAGCTGCATGTGGCTACAAGGCCACAGTTTACTCACATTTTCACCTGTATAGCTACCTGAAGAAATGTCTTTATCCATATAATTTGACTGAGTCTTTAGAGCAACATTTGTTTGATATTTGCTTTTATATGGTTTGATGATTCCTATATGAGCCTGCCAGAAATTTGAGATATTCATAGAAGGCCCTGCTAAGTGTTCCATCACTTCATGATATTAGGTTGGCGGATACATGTAACCGGGCTTTTTCTGCAGCAGCACCCGGACAATGAACTCCCTACCCAAAGGAAGCTAGGCTGGTCCCATCTTTTTTAAGCTTCTGGAGGAAAGCCAAAACAGTGTTGTTCTCAATAGCATTTAATGTTTGAAAATTCTCTGTTTTTATGGTTTTAAAACTAGATTTTAGAATTGTTTTTAGTTTTTAAAGATCAGTTTCATTTTTTAAAAGAAATCTGTATTGTTTTAATTGTTTTTTATTTGTTTATCACCCTGGGGACCCTTGTGGGCTTGGAGATGATACAGAGATAATTTAAACAAACAAACAATCATCCAAAGAAGTGCTGTTCTGTGGCTTGCCACCATTGCCCATTGAATGCAGGCACATGTAGATTCATGCACAAGAGTGGGATTTTTCTGTAGTTATGCCATGCTTATAGAGTGCCTTCCTAGGAAGTTTCTATCTTTGCTTTCTTTTTAAAAGGCTTTCAAAGGAATCATTTATTTCACCAGGCTTTAGGTCTCCAACTCATTGTCTGATCTCATGTCTGATCTATTTGTCTTGAGTGCTGCTATTTGTTTATATGTTTTGATGATTCTTTATGTTTTAATGATGACAAAGAATGTTAATGTTTTATTTTTCACCACTTGGCTCTGGTTAACTACTTTGAATATTTTATACAGAAAAGGAGGGTGCAGTCCGTCTGTTGAAATAAAAGAAAAAAGGAAATTACAGAGGACATTGCGATCAAACTCTTATTAGATACTCTTCTGGGAGATAGAAAGCACAAGCTTAGTAACCCTGGAGCCTTATCCTCATTTTGAAGTGTTAAGTTTGTGTCTGAGTACTACAGTTCATATAGGGTAGAATAGTCTTCCATACAAATCATCCCATGTAGCTAGACAAACACAATAGGGAGAAGCTATTTAAAGAAGAGAATCTTTTCCCTGAGATGATGGCACATTACAAACGCGCACAAAGTACGCTCTCTGCACATACTAGGGTTAGAAAGGGGCGTGCTAGGATTAGGAAGGGTCTTACCTTCCTAACTGGCCCTGTCTCTAGTACGCGCGGAGCGCATAGTAAATGGCGGCGCCCATCCACATGGGGGGCACCATCTTTACGTCTCGGACGCACAGCATCCAGATGTGGCATGGCGGAAATGACGCTGCGAGTGCATGCCTCGCACCTTGCGGCACCACTTCCAGGTGCCAAGAAGAAGCGCCATTTTGGCGCTTCTTTTTAGCTGTGCTGGGAAGCCTCGCGGTCTAGCCGCTGGGGCTTCTCAGCGCAGCTAATGACAGCGGCGGCAGACCGCCCGCTTTAGGGCGGTCTGTAACGCGCCACTATTTTCTAGATAAAAGCCCCCCTTCAACTTTTCTACCTGAAACAATTCAGATCACACTTAGGTTTATTGTTTTTAAGGCTGTTTCCCAAAAAGTTGGTGTTGGGGGACCTGGGGTCTCCACCAACAGTAATAGCATATTTGGGGAAGGTTATTAGCTCAGCAGCGGGCCTTCAAGAGGCTGAGTAACCTTGAGGATCATTTCCACCTGTGTACATCAGTACTAATGGTGGGAGGTTTAATGAATAAATAATGTTTATTTATTTAATAAATAATGAATTTAATGAATAAGTGTAATGAATAAATAATGTTTTACATCACAGTAGGCAAGAGAGTACACAAATACAAATGGTAACAAGTCAATCTAGGACACCATACAAGGCTAACCAGAGTAGAGGTATGGAAACTGAATATTGGGGGCTTAGGGTTGTACAGAGGATGATATTTACAAGTCTTCCAGAGGAGCCCATAGAAAGCAGGGTGTGGCTCAGAAAGTATCTCACAGTGAGTGAAGGAGACCCTCTGTGCAAACACAAGGCTAGAGCTGGGGCTTATTTTTGTATGATTTCTTAGCCTCTAGGGGTGTGTGGTGTTATCCTGCAGTGTAATAAAGGCCTGGATGGTCTTCCAGGGGAATTGACAATGGGAATCTGGAATGACATTAACTTTGGAGTAACAAAAACATTTATTGGATTTAGGACAACCCCAAGATGAATGGATAGGGAAGTTGGCTGAAAACATGGCAGGGGGTAGGTAGGAGATAGCATCTTATTTGCTTTGATGCAAATAAGAGGATATGTGGAAAGCCTGAGAGGGGGAGGACAAAGTGATCAACAAACACAGTTAACCTTTATCTTGGTATTACATAGGCCCTCCACATATCTTTGGGTCAATGTGCCTTCCCATGGGAAACTTCCTAGTATTTCACATGTCATTGTGACCTCTTCAAACATGTCTGACTCCAGATATGAAAATATTAAACCCCATATATAGCATGGTGTTGTTGGGTGTGCTAACAAGGTTGAGCCTTATGAGAAGGAGCTGTGCCAGAGCATCACAGCTAAGGAACCAATTCAGAAACCAGAAACAAGATAATCTTTGTTGCTTAGTCCCCAAAGGAAGCCCATTTATAGAAGCCTGTTTGGGATTGTCCAATAGCCATTCAGAGTGGGTGGAGCAAAAACAGAATCTGAACATATTTTATTTCTAGAAGATGTTCCTGGATGCTGTTTTCATCATCTTAGCACTTACAATAAAGTGCTATTATTTAATTTTAACTGGTTGGCTGCCTCCTGTGGAATCCTGGGTTTTGCAGTTTAACAAAGGGCATTTAGAATTCCCTACCAGGAGGCTCTTAGGCCTCTCTAAACTACAAATTCTAGAATTCCACAGGAGGCAGCCATAACAGTTAAAGTGGAGTAATGGTGCTATTGCAGTGCATGTGATTTTGTAGTATATCAGATGGGACAGCTGCACAGTGAGCCAAAGTCTCTGCATCTTGTCCTGGTGCCTCCTGACACCAGTCTGTGAAGAACTAGGCCTAAGGCATTCTGATTTCTGTAAAAAGTTTAGTGCCATGATGGTTTTTACACCTCAGGCTCAAAATGTGCCACATAACATTTCCTTTGTAACAGTAGAAGAAAACAACCCAGTCAAATACTTCTCACAAAATGCAACTTTGCACTTCACAATTTCTCAGGTTGAAGAAGAGATTTTTGATAGCAGCCAGGAATTTATTTTTGCTTGCATAATGCAAGGTTGGTTTATTAGTAACTGATTGTTACAGTGTGGGTGGAGGTTTCCTGGCAAGCAGATCTTCTCATTTTCATGCATTAGGACATTTCAACAGAAGCTATGAAAATAATTGCTTATGCTGCACTTTGTCCTAATCCATAGGTCTGGACAGCCTCAAATGTATCATGATTCACAAATTCTGAAAATTGCCAGCTGTATAGGCATATCCCATTAAGCTTGTGCGAAGTTCCAAAACAAAATAAGCCTTGCCATTCTGATCTGTCAAAATAAAACTTGATGAATTTTAATACAGTTTATTTGTTTGTTTATTGCACTCGTAGAGAACCTAATAACCAGAGTTCTCTCAGAGGTGCACAATACATTAAAAATATAAAAATGCAAAGAATGGTACTCTAAACAAAAACTGCAATAATAAAACCATGATAAAGGCAGCAGCAATGATTTAGAATACTGTCATACATAAATGGAAAGTAAAACTGCAGCAAAGTATGTAAGCACTAAGATACAAAAGCAGTAAAAAGAGTTCCCAAAATGCGTGGGAGGATTGAAAAAGCACTTTACCTTGTATCAAAGGTTAGGCAATCCACTCTACAGAGAGCTTTCCAATGCTGAGTGCTAACAGTAGAGATTTGTAGCTCTGATGGCAGTGGGGTGGAGAATCTACGTTGAGTTTGGATCTGAACTTAAGATGAACCTATTTTGGCAATAGCGTTCAGTATCCTGGATAGCATCTTTATAAAATTCAAAACCCAGAGTAGATTCACCATGCCAGTGACATCAGAGCCAGCAGCTTCCACTCGGTGCTACCACTGAGAAGGTCCTCTCATGACACCTCACCTGGTTATGAGAGGATACATGGAGGAGAGCATCAAGTGATAACTGTGGGTTCAAGTAAGTAGATATGGTAGGAGACATCTCTTCTGGTAATCTGGACCCAAGTAATTTAGGGATTTAGAAATTTAGTAATTAAGTAATTTGGAAACTTGTCAGCCAATGCGGGTGGCTAGTACTGATGTAACATCTACATAACTCCTTAAGCAAATCTGTACCCTCAGGTGTTGATTTGTACTGATTCCACCCATCCAGAATGGTGCTTGGATACTTTTGGACAAGATGTTCTATATAAGAGATATCTTTATTCCAATAAAGCCTAGCTTCAACTACAAGATTTTCCTGAGCTCTGGGCTGTCACTGTGGTTGTTTTTGTTTTGTTTTTGCTCCCTCAAATTTTTTTTTGTGTGGAGTTTTTGTGACTTCAATAGCCTAGTTTATTAAGTTTATTAAAGGCCGAAACAGATGGTCCTGAAGGGGAAGCTTGATGCAACCCCTTTGAATGCATCCCCAAACCAGCTTTTTGCTGGCACAAAATTGCCACTCCTTTTTGAGCTGGCAAAAAGCCAGCTTTTCCAGTGCCATGCCAGCCTCTCATGTGGTCGGACAAGTAGTGTGATGCCGGCTTTGGGGCAGCGTCTAAATGCCAAGCTTTGATGCTGCCTCCAAGCCAGCGCTATGGGGCAGTCTGTTTCACCCATGTAATTCTTCTTCTTCTTTTTTTTTTACCTTTGGAGTAAAATTATTGATTTTTTTTTTATCCAAGACCTTTTCATACTGAACAGTTAATGCACTATGATTTCACTTTAACTGTCTTGGCTGCTCCTATGGGATCCTGGAGCTCTTTGGCTGAGAATCCTTAATGCCCCCATCCTCCTGAAAATTCCAAGATATCATAGTATGGAACCATGGTGCTAAAGTGGAATCATAGTTGCATAATTGTGTAATGTGAAAGGAACCCAGCTTTTTTGCCTGCCTTCTTCAACAGGTCCCCAATTAAAACAAAATGTCTGGTCCTGAAGTGATTTACATGTTGAAACCAGAGCAGGGGTGGAGAATTTTTTTGGCCAAACCAATTCCAAGGAGCAGCATGGAAACAGTTAAACTGAAATGGTAGCTCTATAATTGTGTAGCATCGAAGAGTCCAGTGACTCACTCCCTTGAGTGGGTCAATAAAGATTGCAGAATGTGTAGGAAGATGGCTGGGAACCTCTGTATTTCTGACTTTTATAACTCAAAAGAATCTGCATGGAATTGGCAGGCCAGAAAAAACTCCATTCTGCAATCAGTTTTCAGATATAATAAAGAGAAATTTAATGACATCATCATCATTTTAAATTTCAATTCTTTCCCCCCAGCATCTGTGTAAAAATACAGTTACTGATGTTTTTAGATTCTGGAAAGAAAATTGTACTTGACTTATAAAGACTGGGAGCTGGTGAATCTCATGTCAGCAGAGCAGTAGGTTTGTTCTGGGTTTCAGCCTGAACTTTAAATGAGCTATCCAAGCTGTGGAACATAATTTGGGGATAAAATTCAGCACCTCTTTTAAATTTCAGACTAAAACCTAAAGGAGACCCACTGTCCCACTGAAAGGAAAGTCACTGAACTGTACCACACAGGGGCTCCAGGGAACGGGACGAGAACAAAAGGGAAGGGGGAATGAGTGGGGAACAGTTCTCAAAAATTGCCTCCTCTGGGACAGATTGGGAATGGAAGGGAACGGAACGAGTGAGGGACTTCCTGTGTGCAGTAAAATGCATCCCCCACTTGTTCTATTCCCTTCCCGGCTACTTTTGGACAGTTCCTGTCCCATCCCAGGAGCCCTGTGTGGTAAGGTCCACTGTGTCCCACTCCTATAAATCTTTCACTCAAATAGAATATTTACAAAAAATTTAGGGTTCAGCCCTAAAATGGAGATCTGTTGCCTGTATCGCAGTAAGATTCAATGGACATTCCACTGTAATATAGTCACACATTATATGCTACAAGTACATATCATACTGA
This sequence comes from Sceloporus undulatus, assembly GCF_019175285.1. NCBI lineage: Eukaryota > Metazoa > Chordata > Lepidosauria > Squamata > Phrynosomatidae > Sceloporus > Sceloporus undulatus. Next base: position 195,938,073 of record NC_056524.1, on the reverse strand, counting down.
GTTAGAAAGGCTTAAGCTGATCAGAGTCATGGGCAGGATTTACAGAGAAAAAGCAAAGAGCATATACTTACACTGTATCTTGTACCCCTGCAATACACCACCACAATACCACTGACTGTACAAATTAACAGTGTGTCTTACTCCATGGAAAGAATTTATGTGCTGCTGATTTCAGTGGAAATTGAGGAAAAAATCAAATCAAAGATAGTCCTGTGTTGACAACTTTATTCTGTGGGCTGTGTGTATGTGTGCTTTCAAGTCGCCAGTTGACTTGTGGCAACTCCATGAATTACATACGTTTTTCTTATGCAAGGAATACTCAGAAGGGTTTTTGCCTGTTCCTTTCTCTGAAATGGAGACTACAATACCTGATATTTGTTGATATTTGTCAGTTGACCATGTTTAGCTTCCAAGATCACTGGAATCTGATGTCTTTAGGGTATTGGGGCCCTGACATCATCCTACACGGGATTAATACATTGCTGGTGGTATAATATGACTAGATAGAGAGTACACCAGAGCTTGAAAAAGTTATTTGACTGCAACACAAAGAATCCCCCAACCAACATCACCATTATGATAGATGCAATGTTTGTCTTCTCTTTCCTCCATTTTGTGTGCACTGTGTTTATTAAACAGTGATTATGGGAAGCATACACATTATTAGTGGTTTCTGGGAATATTACTGACATTTACATGGGACAACCATCAGTAATGTAATGAGGAATAATTCTACATGTTGCTACTCCCATGGTGGTCATAATGTGTGTTCAGCTCTCAGTGACATGAAGAACAAATCTCACAAGCCTCCAATCTTTCAGAGTCTGTAACATGATGCGATTTTCCTTCTTGTTTGCCTGTAAACAGATGAAAAATTTAAAAGCATAGCTGTTTGTAATGACTTTGGTTATGTGTGTCTGTTTCCTCATGAACAGTGCTGACATTAGGCACAAGGGAGCAGGCTGTGTGCATGATCCGAAAGCTGGATGAAGAACTGAGTACACAAAGCTGACTGTACAATCTAGACCAGTTCAGATGCTGGTATTGTCAGAAAATGTCACTTGCAGTAGTCATCTGTTCATGAAGGGACACTGCATTTATTTCCCCCTTCCACCCCCTCTCCCCTTGACATCTGAATAGGTCAAAATCAGTTTTCTAAAGGAGATTATACAAAAAAAATATAGGACACTGACTCATAATGCTTCAGACCTTTGGTCCAGGGTCCAGCAAAAGTATTGCCTGTGCTGATTAACAGCAGTTCTCCAAGATTTCAGACTGGGGTTTCCTCAGCCCCACCTAGAGTTGCTTAAGGATGAATCTGGGACTTTCTAAAAGCAAAATATTCATAATACCAACAGGTTCACATCTTTGTACAAACAGTCTATGGCGGGGTACAAACCGCCGCTTTGCGGTGCTCCCCCGCCGCTGCCATTTGCTCCATGCGGGAGCCGCAGCAGCCAAACCGTGCGACTCCTGCGCGGAGCAAAAAAGAAGCTCCATTTCGGAGCTTCTTTCTGTGGCGCCTCTATGACGTCGTGAGGCGCCGCAGGCGCATTCGCAACGTCATAGGCGCCGCGACACGTCTGGACGCTATGCGTCCAGTACGTAAAGATGGCGGCACCCATGTGGAAAGGACGCTGCCATCTTGTACGTACTGTATACGTACTAGGGTTAGGGGGGTGCGGAAGCACCGCCCCTTCCTAACCCTAGTACGTATACAGTACGTACTATATGGCGGTGTGTATCCCGCCAATATTCTCAAGAATGAAAGCAGCCCTCCTTCTGTAAAGAAGTCTACAAAACCAACAAAGACTTCTTCACGAAGTTTCTTCTGGAAGGATGCAACGAGTCATTTTAGCAATTATCTCCCCACAGAGAGAAAAATCTTCAAAGTCCATTTACAATTTGGGACAGAGTCTGTTCAGAATTCACACATGGTGGTTTAGGACAGGAAATAGCATCTTCTCCATAGTAAACATCATTTGCTGGAGGGAAAAGGCTGGTTCATGCACAGAAAGGGTAGAGTTGTTGTGTTTTTTTGTAAATTCAGTGATGTGCACATTTTGTACAGAATAAGTTTCCAATTACAGCTCTTTCTATGCACGAAGCAGCATTGTTGCACAGAAAAACACTATTTCCTGTGGAAAACAACCACATGTAATTTTTGCACAGAATATGTTTCAGACTGCAAAGATTCTCATCTGACTATCAGGGTTTTGCATCACTGGAAAAACATGTTTTTCCATGATATTTCAAATATTTTTTAATATTCTTTCCTTTCCTATTGTGAACACAATCAAAGTTATTGATAAATTTTGATTCGAAACTCTTCCATTAGCAGGTATTGGTTAACCCATATCACAATTCCAGCTAAGAACAATCCTTTTTTTCTGGTGAGATTTCCATGAGAAGACATTTGTCACCATTTTTCCCTTGTAGCAGAAACACATTTGTCTGTAAGAGATACCATGGTTATGTGGCAGTAAAAAAACTCCAAGGAATAAACATACAAAGGTGAAAAACACACTGCAGAAATAATCCAGTTTGAGACTGCTTTAATTGCCTTGGCTCAATTCTAGGGAATTCTGGGAACTGTAGTTTTGTATGATATTAAGGTTTCTCTGTCAGAGAGCTCTGGCACCACAACAAACTACAATTCCCAGGGTTCCCTTCCACTGATCCAGGGCAGTTAAAGTGGTCTCAAACTGGATTATTTCTGCAGTGTGTTTTGGACCAAAGTTAAAAATTTAGTTTTATTATGAAAATAAATGAAAATCACATGTCAAACATTAAAGTTATTGTTTTGCATTCAGGTTCTGGAAAAATAGCTTTGATCTGGGACAGAATGTGTTATGTATAAATAAGCTTATTGCTACAGTAATTGATGTATATCAATTGTAATAGGTTTAAATAACCACAGGGGGAAAATACAGCATTTTGATCTGCAGCTTGTGTATAAAGGATACATTATACACAGGGGGCAGAATTGAGAGACATAGTTATAATTAGGGTGGAATATTGATATGCAAAGGTATCTTGAAGAACCTTTAAGACTAACTGGGCAAAAAAACATATTTGGCACAGTTAGTCTCAAAAGTGCCACAAGATCCCTTTGCATGATTATATACAGGGGCCCGTCTGTTTTGCTTGTTCCCGGATTTGAAATACCAAAGCATGGTTACCAGGCTAACTTTGGCTTGAGTAGTCATAAGGCTACAAATTATGCTTCACTGGTCAATAGCCAAGTATTCCAAAACAAGATTTCCTGGTAGTGGAGGTATGGCTAGAAGGATGCTTGGAAGGCTGGGACCCTCCAATCTGATTGGACACTGCAGATAGAAATGAGGCTATCCAGGCTCACTATGCATCTGTCCGGATTCTCAGCTCTTCAAAGAAGTGCATGTCTTGGGCTCACCATCTTCCTAGTCATGTTTGTTGGGAACACAGAAGAAGGCTTTCTTAGTGGCTGCTCCTGGGTTTGGAAGTCCATCCTTTTAATGGCTAGGATGGTCCCTTCCTTGTTGTCTTTTTGAAAGTGAAACATTTCCTCTTCTGACAGGCTTTTAGGAATTGACTACAATGGCTTTTTAATAGCAAGCAGATTTGTTTCTTTCACTATTTATAGCTCACTCCATATCCAAGCATATCAGGATGGTATACAATACATTTGAGTATTTTAAATCATTAGAAATAAATTTCTGTTTTCACACTTAAGACAATTTTAAAACAATTTAAACAGTTTTGTCCATAGTGGGTTGTGAAAGCAAATGGTTCAGGATTTTGCACCATAAATTGCAGGGTCCTGGTCCATATCAGGACTATTTCCAAACCAAGATTATAGTATGTATGTGGGGAACGGGGTTTAAAAAACTCTTGAAGATCTAATAGATTTCCACTCCTGATTAGATTCCCTGCATCTACTCTAGGGTTTAAAAACAAAGGGGGGGGGGGGGGGAGATATACTGCTGCTTCATCTTTAAAGTAGCATATTTTTAGGTCTCAGTGGGCCCTGAATGTGCTCAAATGTTCTTAAGAAAACCCAGCACCCTACATTTTTGGGGCCAGCACCAAACAGAGGAAACAACAGCTCTTTTGGCTAGAGAAAACCTGATGTATCAGTTGCCTAGCAACTGTTAAAGCATCTTGCAATACTGGCAAGTGTCCCTCTAGAGCACGACCACTATCCCCATTATAAAAACAGTGCAGTTTAGAAATAAATGCACCAGACAATTGCTTCTCTATATTCTGAACAATTGGTCCTCAGACTATGAAATGGCCTCCGTAGGAAACCTTGGGAGACAGGATTTCAACTCCTTCATCTTCCAGTGTTTTGATTGGACAACACAAAGAGAAGCCCATTTCCAGCACCCATTACCAGTGCAACCCAGGGTGATTCACAAATCAGTGCTGATTGCAAACCAGTGCTGACATTGGATGCCCATCTTCCATTTTAAAGAACCCTGGCTACTCTTGCTTCCATGGAAGCTGATGTTTCCTTGCGTTGGAGAAAGTTGGACAAGTGGTCAGTAATGAGCACTTCTTCTTCAAGGGTGAGAAATGGTAAAACTCAAGCACACCTGCTGGAAACAATAACTTCTAGTCCAGAATTTTTTCCCCGTGTCTCAGGTGTGTAACTGCTTAACAGCAAGGGGAAACTGATATTTTATCTCCCCTAGAGGCACTGTTGCTGGGTTTTAGGAAATGTCAGAGCTAGGTAAATTTCAATTCCAAATAAGTTTCTTTGATAGTAAATTTGAACCTCCCCCCTTCTATATCAATAAAAATAGTTTGAAATTTATTTCCTGAACTATTTTAAAAAACAACAACCAAAAAACACTCATCCCAGAATCCTCTTGAGGCCTTATTTTTTTGTAAGTGGACTTAAGTTTGTAGGAATTAAAACTGTGTAGTTGTGTAATGTCCATATCCAGTAGGGGGTGTTTTGTGTTGTATCTTCACAATTCAGTAAAGTAAAGGGATTTCTTAGCACCTCTGCTATATAGATAATTATACATAAAATTACATAATGTAACAGATCATATAGGATATAGGATTCCAGCACCTGTATCTAATCTATAATTATTGAAATAAGACTTCTGCAGAATAACATACCAGATATACTTGATTATACGTTGACCTCATGTATAGGTTGAGGGCAAGTTTTTATATGACCCATAGATAAGGCAAGGGCAAAACTTAGGGGCATGTAACAAAGAACGTGAAGGATGAAGCAAAGGAAAATGATGCCAAAGAACTTACACAATTCCAGCAGACATAATTGTTTGTACTCACCCTAAAGGATGGATGGATGCGGAGGGAATTACTGTACAGTAAATGGTAGCTGTCTAATATGTGGGGGAGGAACCAGACACAGGTGGGGCTACATAAACACACATATCAAAAAGGATAAAAAGGCAAAGCAAAAAAAAAAAAAAAATGGCAACTATGAGGCAGGACAGACCGGCACTTTGTGTCTAGGGCTGAACTAGGTTGGAGTATTGACATGCTCCAAGCCCTAGTTCCGCTGCCCCATCGCCATCATGGCACACGCCTGTCCATACGGTGTGTGCCATGACGATGCACAGGCGGTGCAGTGCCCAAACAGTGCTGGATGGATGGGGCATCATCATGGTGTGCCAGTGCACCTGTGATGCACTTTCCAGGGCACGAAAAGAAGCCAGCTAACGGTGGCTTCTTTTTGCATCCTGGAGAGGCTGGATCGCTGCCATGGTGTCTCATTGCAATGGCAATGATCTGCAGCAAAAAGGGGTGGCTGCAGGCCATCCATCTGTAGAGGCCCTCTGTAAGCAGTGATTATAGCCTTTAAATGGATTGCCCATGGCTCTTTGATTCTATGAACTTTAATATGATAACATTGCCTGATTTTAATCCAGAAAAGCTGACAGATATAAACATATGTATTATTCAAATCACCCAAAGCTCAGTTCACTGCCATTTTCTCACCCAGGCATTTAAAAAGGTTAGAAGCAGCACTGTGGCAAAGAGAAGAGAGGGGGTTGAACCTTCATTTAGCTGCTTTCATCTTTTGCGACTCTGCTGATAAGAGTTAAAATACATTATGGACATTGACCCGTGGATAAATCAACCAAGTTTTTTGGGATCAATTTTTGGACTAAAATTTCTAGACTTATACATGAGTATATATGAGTATGTGATACTTTTCTAGATTATTTTTCATCTTTCATTTGTTGCAGCCACTGCTGTATCTCCATTTCTAGTTTGTCTTAAGTAAGACATTAAATAAGTCATTTTGTTATCAAACAAGCAACACAGATTTTTCAGGTTTTTCACTGGGATCTGCATCCTTCACTTTTCACTGTATTTTTCCTTGCCAGCAATTTGTCCTGTGCTCATGGGAAATAATGTGGCTCCATGACTGCCATCTATTATGGATAACCTGGAGCTCTTGAAAATGTATTCCCTGCCTGGCAGAATTTCAATTTGGTTTCCATAGAGGTAAGTTCTTAAGCAATGTAATAGGTTTGTGTAAAAAAATTACAATCATTCTAAGATCATTATGCAGTTTAATAGCAATCTGCTTCTTATGATTATTTTAATATATCATCTGGAATTCTGTAGCCACAATAAATTTTTTCAGTTCATTCTAAATGTCTTTCTTGAAGAGGTAAGCATGGCGAGATAAAGACTGTTGAAGCCAGGAATTCAAATTTGGAGGGTCCACTGAGAGTCCGTCTTTCCTCTCTTCTTCATTTTTATGTATATGGAATTTGTGTCTGAAAACAAGCTGTTAAATGGGATCTCAGATGTCAAAGGGCACAGCACAGTTCTGTGCTCCACTTTTTAATTTTCCTTTCTAGTTTTTTAAAAAAGTATTTCTTTGTGCATATCTGGGCAGCAGTAAGCATGTGTGTGTGCGTGTGTGTGTGTGTGTTCACCAGGAACCTAAAACCACTTTGTGTGATTGAAGCTATTGGATAACTCTCCTTCCAAAAGCAAAGATTCCACAAAGCTCAAGTCTTTTACTCCAAGTCTCAAGTCAAGTCTCAAGTCTCTACATTCAAGTCTCAAGTTGAGCCTCAAGTATGGGAGCCAACTTGAACAGAAAAAAATTGTGGTGGTGTGGTGGTGGGCTTGAGATGGAAGGAGCCTTCTAAGTAGACTCAACTGGTGCTTCAAGCCCATTGCTTAACATGCTTACTGTTTTTGGAAGAAATTAGGCCAGTAAGTTGGTTGCTAAAAATATAGAAATCACAAGTTGAGTTGAATAAGTGCCTCATTCATTCCCAAGCTGGGTCCAACTTGAGTCATTGAAGTGACTTGTGTCACAATCTAGACTAGTCTACATCACTGCAAGCTCTTATAACAATAGTTGGGATAGTCTTCATGGTTTTAGGCCTTGTTTAGGACCTAGTTCAGCAGAAATATTAGATACACTCCATCTGCATAGTGAATTTTCTGATGGCTAGGAATGTGCATGCATAAAGAATCTCAGAAAAGTGTCCCTTTTATCTTGGGATTCAGGATTATTTGGTTGTATGAAAATCAGGAAATGCCATCCATGTTGGAATGGATAAAGCAAAGTTTACCACTCATTAGAAATATGAGCCAGGATCAAAATATATTCATGTCTAGAAAGTCTACTGATTTTTGTCAACCCTTCCTTTTCTTTTAACGTTATCTTTCCATGTTTGTGTAGCAAGGAGTTCACTGTTCTAGAGACTTTACCTCTAAGTCCCTTTGGATGTGTGTGATGTGAAAGGCAGTATCTTTTTCATGCTTTTATTGTGTTTTGTGCTTTGAGCCACTGTATCTATTGTAGTGGGTAAGCTGCTAGGTTTGACTTCCTGAGGATGTGGATATTAGATAAATCTAATTGTCAGACTATTACTGGACAGTTATTTAGGGAAAGAGAAACAAATAGGTGTCCTAGAAAAGAAAATCCATATATGTACAATAATTTCAAGGTAGGGAACCTCTGTTCAAACTGCTGTAAAAAGGAATCTATAGTAAAAATAAATGAAGACTCACAGAAATGAAGAATCAGCTGGTAAGAAGTCTACAGTCTAAAACACACAGGGCCATCTCCTTGAGAGACAAGTCAAAGAGCATAGTGAAGAGTCAAATACTTTGATGCTATAACAAACAAACATGCTGTAATGGCTGGGTGGATATACCTGTGTTTTATAAATACTGGACAAATGAGAAAGAGATAGTATAATTAGAGAGGAAACTATCTTGTGATATGCTGAAACTCTGTTGTATACTACATAGACATACTGAATGATACTGAAATACATAATGTAAACATTTTATGTCTTGTTTCCATGTGGACCACAGGATTTTGCTGTGTATGGATGAATAAACCGATTAATCCTAAATAAACACTAGCAAGACAAAGCTACTCTGAACTATTATAACTTAAAATAATTTGAGAGAGAATGCCTTCTTGACCTGTCTACCCAGACTATACTATAATCTGTGACTGGAATCTCAGGTGCAACTGTAAAAACCTCAGAGCACGTGCACACATATATGTGTATGCATGTACACTCATCCCTCCACTTTTGCAGCATTGATTTTTGCAGATTTGATTATTCATGGATTTAATTAATATGTTATCTCTAGGAATATCTAGGTCCTCCAGTGCATCTCAATGGTTACCTTTAACCAAAAGTTGCACTGAAGGACCTAGAGATTCCTAGAAATAACATTCCCCTAGGCATTTGTAGCTCCTCCAACTCAATTCTATGGTCAATGTCTGGCAGATGTTGACCACAGAACTGCACTAGAAGACCTAGAGATTCCTAGAGAGGTGTTCTTTCAGGTAAAAACAGTGTTTTTGTTATTTGCATTTTTTCCACATTAACAGGGGTCTTGTGCCCCTAAGCCCAGCAAATGTAAAGGGCGAAAGATTTATACGATCTGAAGAGAAACCAGAGTTTAACCCCAGCAAATGTAGAGGGCCGAGTGTATTACTGTATTAAAATACTTATATCCCATCTTATATCAAGATATCAGGTCAGCATACAGATAAAATACTAACTATATTAACAGTGATAACAATATTGTTGCATGCATTCAAGTCATTTTCCACTTATGGAGTACCTAAGGCAAACTGCTATCATGGAAAGATTTCTTAGAAAAAATTGTTCAGAGGGGTTTGCCTTTGCCTTCCTCTGAGGCTGAGAAGTGGACTTGGCCATGGTTACCTAGTGGATTTCCATGGTCAAGCAGGTACTTGAACCTTGGTCTCCAGAACTGTAGTCCAATGCTCAAGCCACTACACTATGATGGCTCCCTAATATTAACAATATTAAAACAAGAACAGTGGCAAAGATGGATCAAGGAGTACTCCAAACTGCACACCTGCTCCATTAGAAGGAGTGCAACTGCATCTAGGATAGGCTGTTTATTCAATTCCTGAGAACCACCAATCCACAAAGCCTCTATCGCAGGATTCAGCTTCAGTTTATTGACCATCATCCAACCCATTACATCATCAAAGCACTGATCCAACATCTGCATAGCCCAGTGACAAGGAAAAATGGAGCTCAGTGTAATGCACATAGCAACAGCACCCAGTACAAAGGTGGTAGTTTCATATAGATATTTCATATAGAAGTTTCATATAGATATTGAAGAACATGGTTTATAGGATAGAAGAGCCCTCCCTCCATGCCATCTGACATGAATAGGCCTGGGAGGGAGCAAAAAGGCAGGCCCAATTCCATCAGGGCTAGCCAGAGCAAGAAGAAGGGCCCGGCCTCCAGGCCATCTGCCTTGGTCCAGGCCTCAGAGGGAGAGAAGAACCCCTGAACTCCATCCCCTTCCCCACCACAATTCCCTTCTTCTTTCGTGTCATGTCTTTTTAAGATTGTAAGCCTGAGGGCAGGGAACCTTCTGAATAACTATCTGTAAGCTGCTCTGAGCACTTTTATGGATAAATAAATAAATAATAGGATGGAATGATGTGCCACCCCACAGTTCAATAGCCACAGAGTTGAACAGGAATCCCCCAATACCAGACTGGTAAGTAGGAATGAAACTGCTGTAACACTGCCTCTACTCTGTTGAAACACATCAACAGGTTCAAAATTGAACTTTCAGTTTAACTCACTGAAAGGAGTGAAGGCACCACATTTATTTCAAATAAATACTAGCAACAGTATTTTTTCATAGTTTATTCATGAACCTAACTTCAAATTCTGTTCACGGAGCTAGGCTTAGTGGTTTTCACCCATCTGGTTTTAGACTGGGATGCTTATCTCAGATTCCCAGGTAATAACAAAATAGAGAGGTGGTGGTGCTTCTTCTTCTTCTTCTTCTTCTTCTTCTTCTTCTTCTTCTTCTTCTTCTTTGAAAAAAATATATAGTGTGGTCAATGGAAATTAGAGTCCAAAAGGTATTCTGGGAGTTGTGGTGCAAAAAAAGATTTTTTCCTCATCTCTGAATGAGATTTTGCAGAAGAACATATAATTTAACTTCACTAAAAATGTTTCTAGTCCTTTTGTTAAAATTAATTTTAATTCTTTACCAACTGTACTGAACTGGTTGTAAATGACTTGCTGAAACAGATCCATTCTCACATAGATGGAGAAAACATTTGGATTTCATCTACAAGCAACTGCATTCCTATGGCTGATATTAATCAAGAATGTAGTCCAAAACATGGTTCATGAACACAGGTTCAGTGTGGTTTGAAGAAAATTCCTACAGGAAGGAGTCTAGAAGATTAGCAGAGAGACCTTTTAAACCTTCCACAATTTTCAGAAACCTAAAGACAGCATGGCCAATGGAAATGTACCTTTTTAAAATTCTGGATATAACCACATTTCAGAAATATAGCTCTTTGATACCAGTTTAACTACCATAGCTCCATCCTGTGGAATCCTGTGGTGTTGTAGTTTTTTCATATACAGTCGGCCCTCTCCTTTCGCGGGGGATCCGTTCCGGACCCCTCCGTGTAAGGCGAATTCCGCCTATGCTCAAGCCCCATTGGAAACAATGGGGCTCGTGCACGGCGTGTGGTGGCGCGTGGGCGCCATGGGCACGCGCACCCATTCAATTGAATGGGATGTGCTGCCCCTTCTGCCCCGCGCACTCCCCGCGGCTTGAGCATGCCCGCATATGACGTGGGCGCGCTGTATGTAGATCTGTCTGCCACAGAGTTCTAATGATATCTTTCAGGAGAGTGCTCTACAGATTTCTAAATACCACACCAAACTGCAAATTTCCTCATCCATAGGATGGAGTTGTAGCAGTTAAACTGGTATCAAACTGCTACAATTGTACAGTGTATATGAATCCTCTGTGAGTTAGAATCCTTTTGTAATAAAGTGTATTCTCACTGTGAAGATAATTTGCCTTGATTGTATCTGTTTCTACTTTATTTCTATTTTATTTACAATTCAACCATCCAGAATACTTATAGTGCAATCCAATTTCAATTATCTCTAGGTACACAAGGAACCATCCTTTCTAACTCAGACAAACCATGCTAAAATACAATAGAAGAATAACATTTAAGAAATGAGGAGGAAAACCCACCACACTGATTTCCTTGATCCAGTATGTCATGTGCCAGATCTGTCAATTTAGATCACCTAGCAATTAACAAAGCCTTCATCAACCACTCCTTTATGAACAAAACTGTAGCATTCATCTGCTGTTTAGGTGATGTAATTCTTCTTGAGGATAATAGATTTATAATTAACATGTAATTGATTTTCTTATGATTTCTGGAATGCAGTTCAATAGTGTTATTCTGCTCCTGTTATTTGATACATCCTTGGCTAGACAAAATGTCAAAAGCCTCTGTAATTTTACTTGAACTTGAAAAAGTTGCTTTTTTTCACTATAGCACTCAAAATCCTGGCCGAGGTATTTTGGAAGTTGTAGCCCAAATAACTTTTCCATGCAATGAACTTAAAGCAATTCCATAGCATGTGACATTAGTTGGCATCTGCTTCTTACTGGGCAAGTGAGTACAAGGCTATAACCAGGGCAAGTGTCTGCATGTATAGCTTCTTGGTGTCTGGGGTAATCTGTTTGCACATAGCTTGCTGAATCAGAACCATTATCTTTTTTACACACACAGGTAGGCTTATGTGAAAAGGTATTCTAGAAGGCGTCTAACTGATCAGCAAAAAGACATACAGTTATACTGCCTTGGTAATAACAATGCATTTTAACTTTGAGATGATTTTGTTCAACTGAGTCTGTTTTTGCTTTTCTGTTCGTTTGTCATTTGTGTTGTGTTAAATGTTCAGAGCACAATAGACATTTTATCTTGGAGTGAGAACGAAGCTTTCCTGTAAACCGAGACAATGAAAGTATCCTTATTTATCAGCTATATGGTATTTTTACTGTTCTTGTCAAGCATCATAAAATTGGACTCACATCAGCTCATCATAGGGTTTCCCAGGGCACATTTTGTTATATGCAACAGCAATAAATAGAAGGCAAGTTGGTGTTTGAGAAAATAGTCAGTCTAGGAGACAACAAAAGCAACATTATCTTCTGATAAAATTGAATATATTAAATTGTCTATGAAGAAGGCTTTTAACCCACAATGTCTTCAGCAGCATCATTTTTTAAATATTAAACTTTTCCCTAAACTGTTTCCTCTCTTCCCAATTCAATCCTTTCATGGCTGGGGAGGAGAACACAAGAAGTTGGGGTGATAATTGAAAATGTCTAAAATGTAGAGTTGACTAATACTTTTAATTTTGATTGATCCATGAGTAAAATGAATGGTGGTCCATGGCTCAAGTGTGAGGGGGCACATTAACCCAATTGGAAGAGTGAGATGCTTCCCTGCTGGAACCATGGACTGGTAGTGGAAGCTGTGTGTGAGAAGCTAGTCAATAATCTTTGTCTTCTTATATAAACCATGTAATGATATAAAGACCTTGTCGTTTTATACCATTTTTCTAATATATTCTACCTTTATTCTATCTTAAAGTTTGCTCCTTTTTCCATGTGTCAGCCATCCAAATATTTCAAGATGGCTATCATATTTTAATTTTCTTTTCTCCAAGCTAAAAATACACAACTCCTTCAACCATCACACACCGGCCTTTGATTCTGAAGTCTTTACCATCTTGGGTCTACATGTGTTCAAGCTTCTTGATATCCAGGTCTGACCAAAGCAGAACAAAGAAGTATTATTACTGTCCTTTATATAATCACATTTTGTGTGTTAATATGGTCTAAAATGACATTATCTTTTTTTGCCACCATGCTATATTGTTGATTCATGTTTAGCTTGTAATCTTACAAAACTACTAGATCATGTTAAGCCAAGTGTCAACCATCCAGTAGTAGTACATCTGATTCTACATATACACTCTTACATTTATCCCTGTTGAATATTTTGTTAGCTTTGGCCAAATTTTTCAGAGTCTTCTGGGGTCATCTTGAAGCCTAATTTTATCTTCTGAAGTATTAGCTCCCCTGCCCAGTTTGGTGCCATCTAAACATTTCATAAACATCGTTTCTGTTCCTTCATCCAAGCCATTTATAAAAATCTCCTGACATGGTCCGGAGCACCATGATTATTGTTAACAATTAAAGAATGAAATACAGAGAGCTTTTCAGCTAGTGAAGTTCACCTCTTAAAGAAGGGAGTTCACTATTGGAGTTAAGAGTTGGGATATACAGACTTAGAAAATGGACGGCAAGATTGAAGGGAAAATAAAAGAGATACTTTAAAAATGGTCACAGTATGACATCTCATAAGACTTCTTTTTATCTTTAACGGTGGGGAGGATTCAGGAATTAATCCAACAGAGTGTACTGTTCAAATGTACTGCATAATTACAGGGGCTCTCCTTTTAAGTAAAGTTGGTGGGATCCAGAAAAAGACTTGAGAGGCAGGAAGAAATTTTTAAAAAGGGCTTCCACAATGCATGATTCCATTCACTGTGTCACAATAAAACCAATTCATATGATCTATCCAAAGACCAATCCAGTCCACCATCCTGCTTCACAAAAAGGCCAACAAGGAAGAAGTAAATAAAAGAGCAGGAATGTAGCAGAGGGAAAATTTCATGTATCGGGGGGAGCAGAATTCCCTTTTGGGAACCCTCACCCATCCCTCTCATGAAGCTACACCCCTGGATAAAAGCTTTCTCTTACAACTTTTCCTGATAAACTAGCAATCAAATATATTCTACCTCTGAATATAGAAGTGGTATGTGATCATTATCACAGATAGATACTGGACAGCCTTAACCTCCATCAGTTTATCTAACCCTCTCTTATAACCCTCAGTTTTAAAGCTATCCTTTTAAGCATATGGGTACACCAAACATATAAAAGGGCTGCCAAAATACATAGCCTAGCCCCACCCCTAGACACCACACCCACTTTGCTGACATATTTGTCATGTCCTATGGTTAGCCTTGGCTAGAATAGACACATTGAATCAATTGGATTTAACTGTATGCTGATTCATAGTTATCAGCAATTGATTCAGTGGGTCTGCTCTAGTTGGGACTAGCCAACATTGTCTGACGTCAGTCTGAAGCAGGGATGCAAATATTTACCTATAGTGTCCTTGCATGGAAGGACAAATAATTCCTGTATTTTGCTCTGCACTCTCAGAGAGAACAAAGATCTCTGCACAACATTCTATTTGCAGTAGACTTTACACCTTGGAAAGTGTATTGCTGAATAATTCTGCACAAAAATAAGCTGGTCTTTTTCCAAGCACCCCCCCATTATTTTGTATAGAAAACATGAAAGAACACACACACACATTCCCTGTGCAGACAACCTGTTTTCTATGTAAATACATGGGGGTTTGTCCATTAAAACAATGTGTGTTTCTTCACTGAATAATTCCATGAAACATTTTACAAAGTGTTAATATAAGAGAAACTGCATAGAAATGTTGCTGTGAATTATGTTTCCTGGTAGTTTCCCAAGAGTCAAGAATCCTTTTTCTTTGTAGGGGAGTGAGAACAAGCAAATATTTCCAGACCTACTCTGAAAAGAAGCCTAAGCAGAGAGACAGGATTCCCAATGGACCACATTTTATGTCTCCAGGGAGAGAGGCCTTAAATATGTAGTACTGTATATTGCTGTAGGCCTCCTTCAGGCTACTATTGATCACATAAGGAGCTTGGGAAGGTTACTTCTTTGGACTATAATTTTCACAGAACACCCAACCACCACAGCGGCTGATCATGCTAACTGTGGGATTTGGGGTATTTTAATCCAAAAAAAGCAACTTTTTCAAGCCCTGAAAATTTATCAGCTAAGGCACGTATCACCACATACAGTATAGTGGTGGCTAGGGTAGAGCTAGCTAGACCAGTACACTTTCTTAACAATTTATGCAGATTTGGTCAACATACAGCTTCCTGCCTTATCCATCAATGTCTAATATTCATATTTAATGAGTATTACTTGTAACAGATGTGAGAGCAGAGTTGGCATCTCAGTTTGTGACAGGATGTTTCTTCTCTATAACCATCAATGTTATGTGTCCTGTTGCAAGTGAATAGTTTAAGATTTAGAGGCTGTTTTTTTTTCTGTCTGTCTTTTTTAATTTTTGGAATATATATTACTTTGATTGCAAATTAGATACAGTGATACCCCGGGATACGAAATACCCACGTTATGAAATTTCCGGGATACGAAAAAATCCCATAGGAAATAACTGTTCCGGGTTACGAAGGTTATTTCAGGTTACGAAGAAAATTTTGGTGCTTTTTGGCGCTATTTCACACGAAATCGCGGCTTTTCCCCATTAGCGCCTATGGCTTTTTCGCCTTACGAAGTATTCCGGGTTATGAAAGCGGCGGCGGAACGAATTAATTTTGTAACCCGGGGTACCCCTGTAGTTCATGTAGAAATTAATTTAAAAAATAGGGCAAGGGTCATGATTTGTATCTTTCTGAATTATTACATTCTATTTCATTCCCACAACTGTATTGTGTTTTTCTACAACACAAGATAACAGTTATTTTTATTGAAGACCTTAAAAGACACAATACTTTATACAGCTTTTAATGTTTTCCTGAAAATTCACATCCTCTTCTTAAACTGGGTTGCATGTGTTTTGCATTTCTTTGATATTTGATGCAGACTGGGCTAATCAAACTCTTCAAAGAAACCCAAGTGATACCTTGTGGGTTTTGAAATTCTTATTTCTTCTCAAAGTCTGTGTTTTGAATTCATGTTAGCTTTCAGTAGATAAAGAGAGTGCTGAGGGTTGGTTCATTTAGTTTTATCCTAAATATTATAACTTGTCTATGCAAAGCAAGTAGCCATTACTCATAGGGATGTTCTACTACTCATGGTTGAACACACAGACACCAGAATGCTCAAGCTCTTTATTATAAAATGAGTTTTCAAAGTAGACCCAGCTTAGATTCAAAGGAAATAAAACAACCTTTCATTTTTGAGAACAAAGATATTTCATTTTTCTCTACTCAGATTTGTGAGATGGTAGAGAGGACTTAGTGAGGCACTCAGTTCTTTAGACAAATAGTCCTTCCATCTTTGTTGAAATTTTATGGGTGAGAACAGGACTATGTGAAACTTCTGACTCTACTTTGGGAGAGCCTGTCTTAAAAAGCCTCCTTAGTGTTGCAGTTACTAAGCTCCCTGTGCAGTCTAGTTGTAGAGATTTTGTTCCCTCCTCTGCCAAACTCCCCCCCCCCCCCCGCCTGCCTTGTATAATCTTCACACTCACCAATCTGTTCCTGGCAGCCCTGTTTTCTCTACTGTAGGGGACAGAAGCAGGGATGTAGGCACTCACAGTTCTGACAGTCACTGCAGTCCAAGTGGGATAATCCCGAACCTGGAGTTCTTAATGCTATGTTGTCTAGTCTAACTCCTCATTCAAATTCAGAGGACGAATGAGGAGAGACATCTCTTTGGAAGTTGCTGTTCCTGGCATGTGCACACTCAGATAGTGCCTTGTTAGTACAATCCCCATTTCTCCCATACTATAGGTATTATCCACTGCAGAATTAGATAGGAAATCTTTATGAGCACAGAAAGAGCCTTAGAAGAGGTGGTCACATCATTAGGTCCATATCAGTTAGGCATGAGAAAAGAAACTGGGTCATCCTTGCACTGATGAGAACACTTCAGCCATTGCCTTCCATTGTGCTCTGTCCAAGGTACTAACAGATTCTGTCTTACCTGAACATAACTCTGGTGATCTTGAAATGACTACCTATTAGGTCAACATTTTTGCTCTGTGCAGTTTCCCTTGGGTGCCTTGAGAATAGTAGCAAAACCACTCTCTGATCTATGCAAAATACCAATTGCTGCACTGGAAAAGAAAAAGGGAATATAAATGACCTGTCAGGTTTAATGAAATAATGACTTCGTTTTACACACCACAAATGAGCAACAATTGATATCATTTTGTGTTTGGATGAACATATTTAAACAGAATGGAGTATACCACATTGTTGCTTTTCCAAATAAGTGTGGCACCTTTAAACTATTTGAAAATATTTTCAATAATTGAGACTTCCCAAGTTTTAAGATCTTCAAGGGAAGTCATTCTCATGGTCCCACCATCTTCATAGCCACATTTGATGAGGACATGGGCAACAGCCTTCTTAGTGGCTGTTCCCAGGTTATGAAACTCCTTTCCATGGGAGGTTCTTTTGGTTACCTTTCTCCTTTCCTTTTGCTGGCAGGCAAAGACCTTCTTATTTAGACCTTATTTATTTATTTATTTATCTTATTTAGAAGGGTAAATGTCTCAAAAAACTACAAACCCCAAAATTTTATAGCATTGAGTCAAACTGCTTTATTTCTGCCGCGTGGCAGCTGCCTCGGTAACCATTACTGCCCCCCGCCCACCTGACAGAAACATAATTCATCCATGCTCCACTCACCAGTAGAATGGACCTCTTTCTCCTCATGCAACTGAGGCCCAGTAAAGTAGGGTAGTTTCACAATTGTGACTAAGTAGTACTGATGAATATGAAACAGAGGAGTAAATGTAGGTAGTTGCTCCATATGTAATATTGCTACTTAATCAGGATTGTGATATTATTGCTATGGTCATAATATTTCCTCCAACCTATTTTATCAGGCACTAGGTCCATCGGGGGAATAAGGTCTATTCTGATAGCAATCAGAGCACAGGTGAGAATGATATTTCTATCAGGATGGAGGGGAGCTGCCCAGGACAGATTACTTTGTTTAGTATATGGTTAGCCCTCCACATTTACAAATTCTTTAGCCATGGATTTAACCATTCACAAGTTGAAAATATTCCAAAAAATTATAAATTCCAAAAAGCAAATCTTGATTTTACTATTTTATATAAAGGACACAATTTTACTATGCCATTGTATTTAATGGGACTTGAACATCCATGGATTTTGTTACCCATGGGGGGTGGGTTGCGATCTTGGCATGAAATTTCAGCAAACACTAAGGGCTCTTGGTAGTTATGTAACTAATTAAAGCTTGAGTCTCCTTCATCCAGAATACTGGAGACCAGAAGTATTTTTAGATTTCTGATTTCTTTGGTTTTTGGAATATTTGCATACACATAACAAGCTTTCTTGGAGATGAGCCCCACATCTAAAAGTGAAATTAACATCCTATGCATATAGTCTCAGGAAGCAAAGATATCATTATCCATCCATGTGGATATTGTCCACCCTTGTGGATTTTGGATTTTGGAGTGTTTCCGATTCCGGATAAGCAAAACCCAACCTTGTAACCACTTAGCCATGTATACTAAGTAGGTGACATAGAATACTGGCCCATAAAAACAAAGGTTTTCCAAAATGGCTAGAAAATGATGAAAAAAGAAATGGAGCTGTGTGCTCATTTGTAGCTGTTGTCAGTGTGTTAAAAGAATGTCTGAGGGATTTAAAACTGATTAAACTTTTTTTTATCCGTGGAATATTTCCTAAAGATGAAAAAAATCAAAACAGCTTAATCATGTGGATTCGGTTTTAATGCATTACTATGAAGTGAACATAAGTAGCCCACTTCAAATGCAGGCTGTCTTCCTAGATAAAAGCACTGGTAAACTATTAGCACATGCAAAATGAAGTAGCTAATTCTTGTCTTCTGTGCACACCAGGGCAAAAGGTTTTATTGAGAAGAGTTCAGGGAGGGGAGCCTCTTCTACTAGAACAAATAAAAAACAAATGGCAAATAAAAAGCATACCCCAGAGTATGAACTTCACTTGTTCTACTCAGTTAACAAGCCTAGTTGGTACTGAAAGAAATATAACAATGGAAAATTATCAGCCTCTGTTTTTATAATTTATTGGGTGCTTGGTATGCGCATATTGATAAAGAATCAAACACTCCCCTTTTCTGAACAGTTGATAACAACCATTTCAGCATTTAAAACTTTCATCTGTGCCGCACCAACTACTGGAACAAGATGACTAAACGTGTTCATAGGAAATGTGAGACTGATTTATGCATGAATTTATTTAAAATGTTTCTACAAGGTGAGTCTCATTTACCCGGAATTCTGGAATACAAAATATTCCAAAACCCAAAACTTTTTTCATGAGTAGCTGAGTTAGTGACACCTTTGCTTTCTGATGGTTCAGTGTACACAAACTTTGTTTTGTGCACAAAATTATTTAAAACATTGCATAAAATTACATTAATTTTGTGTTTAGACTTAGGTCTCATCTACACGATATCTCATCATGTATGTATATACAAATAGAGTTGGCCCTCCATTTACTTGAGGAATCTGTTGCGGACCTCCTCCCCAGTGAAAACGGAGACTCGCATTTATTCAAGCCCTATGGGTTTGAATGTGGTGTGTGCCTGTGAGTGCACACAGGGCACATGCTGTGGGGGCACACCCAATTGACAATAACAGAGGTTGCCCCTCCATGAATATCCAAGACCCCAGACCTCAGGCCCATGAGAAAAGAGGGGCAACTTTACAAATATTCCAAAATCCAAAACACTTCTGGTCCTCAGCATTTCAGATAAAGGAGATTCAACTTGTATAGTGATTTCCAGGGCAGTTAATAGTGATTCATAAAATACAATTAAATGTCAGTTATTGCCTTCTGACTAGGGAAATCCATGTAGAAACATACTTGCACATATTTATAGCCCCTAGATCAGGAATGGGAAATGCACATGGCATATGTCTCTCTACACTACTTTCTGTTCCCTTGGGATTTGTCCCCACCATGCTTAGGAATTTGTTATAGCAGTAAATCTGATTCTTTTGAAAGTGAAAACAGATGTGGGGGAAGTAAGTACCTTGTTTCTAAAGCTCCTCAGATACTCCTGGAAGCATTGTTAGTCCTGGAAAAAAAAGTACATGTGGTTTATGAACCTTGATTTTAGTTAAAATAAAGTTCTTTTATGCTGGCTCGTTTTCAGTGGAAAGAGATGACGTTTGTCACTGTTGCAACATATTTTGTAGTTGCAGAAGTGTATGGCCCTGGCATGTTCCAGGAGAGTAAATGGACTTATAGAAACTGCCCATCACTACCCCAGATGGTTCAAGGTAAATTGTTTTTATCCATAAATGTAGCTTATTAATAATATTAATGATTAAATAGTAATCATTATCATAATAATGATTAAATAGTAATCATTATCATAATCATACGTAACAAAATAAAATAAATATTTCCAAAGCTGATAAACATTTAATCAGGAAAAAAGTAACCAGAAAAAGATGGCAAAATCAAGTCTGAATATGAACTAATGAGTGATTAAATCTATGTAAGGGTTTCAATGGTATTATTTCCATCATCCGAATAATGACTTGGGAAACACTGATACAAAACTGCGTTTCAGAAAAAGCAACAAAACCAGACAGATGGAAGAACAGTGAAGCTTTATGGTTTATCCAGGAATTCCCTATTGTGCCAATCAAGACCATTTCAAAAAGAATCCTTTATACCCGTGCAAATCTAAAGTGCTGTATAGTGCTGTGCCAACCTAGGGTGAAGTCAACTTTGATGATCACATAAAATGTACTTTCCCCAGTTCCAGTGCTCTCAATCATAAATGAAGTTTGGTTACAAGCTCTCCTTAGATTAACTCAAGACATGGAAAAAATTCTTGATAGGTAGAGAAATATACATGTATATATATTGGGAACCAGGAGATAGAAATTAGAGACGAAGCCCAAAGTCCAAACCAAAAATAACTACTTTGGAACATTTGTCATGCTTCCTAAGCAAAAATAGGTTGCTTGGAAAAGTGATCAGAACTGATCAGACATTGGCCAAATCATCATGCTGTGTTCAAGGTTCAAACGGAAATGGGGGGGGGGAGATATACAATTTTTCTGGCTTCTGTGAAATTGTCCAAAGTTAGAAAAAGGGGAAGAGAGAGAAATAGGGAGATTGGGGGTGGGAATGAGGGATTGACAAATTTATGTTCTAATCCTATGGCATGTTCTATCAGGGGTTCTCCAATTGCTGCATTAGTGGGAAGAACGGTAGCTTTAATAATTTTTTTGCTGCTTGGGTATGTAGAAAGAAATGTTGGAGAAAACAGATGAATATTAATATTTGTTATTTATTCTCCGCACAGAAGACTACTATTGCTCTGTGGAACTATACACAGATCATGGAAATTAGATGGAAAGTACAGGTGAATTTGAAGGAGCTAAGCATGGGAATGTGAACCTTCACAGTTTTCAGACTCGCTTTCCACATAAGCTATTCATGTATTCTCTTGAAAAATGTCAGGTTTCTCACTTTGGTTACCTTTATGCTGCCTGTCATTTTCAGAAAAATGGCCCACCCGTGTAACGTAACAGAGGTAGACATTTTCTGTATATTCCTAATAGAAAGGCTAGTCTTGCACAAAAGTTGCAGTTCCTAAACATCTGTAATTGGATTTCATTTTAAAGAAGCATTTATTCCTGCACATTTCTTCCAATTCTACCAAACAATTAAAAGGGTTATTGGCAGCCTCTCTCTCTCTCTCTCTCTCTCTCTCTGTGTGTGTGTGTGTGTGTGTGTGTGTTGCCAATAATATACATTTCCTCCAATTCTATGAAAGAGGGGAAAAAAAGATTTAACCATTTTTGAATTGCCAATGGGAGGTACAAGTATTTGAATTTCTGAAGCTTGATTTGGGTTTAGTATCTGAGCCTGCATGTGCACTACAGAAATAATGCATTTTGACACTGCTTTAACTGCTAGGGCTCAATGATAAGGAATGCTGGGATTGGTAGTTTTGTGAGCTATTTAGCCTTCTTTCTCAAAGAGTTCTGCCACAACAAACCACATATCCCAGGATTTTATAGGATGGAGCCATGATAGTTAAAACAGTGTCAAACTGCATTAATTTCTGCAGTGCAGATTAAACTGGAGCAAAAATGGTCAGGCTCTTAATCAACTAAAACTGAAGCAAAGTCTGAATCAAATTATGTGATTAGCATAGATTTCTAATAGGAGTCCTGATTTACTGAGAGTTGAAATATTAATGAAGATACTTTGCTCTCTTTTGGGGATGAAGACTATACTTTTATGCATAAAACAGACACTGACTATTTATTTTATTTATTTAGTTGACTAACTTTATTTATTATACTTACATAATTACACTGTGAATTCTCGGGTTAGTTTACACAACACTGAATTGCAGTATAAAAATCTATCAAAAATTAAAACACGATTAAATGGAGTACTAAACTTAATGTACTTCCTAATGATGATGAGCTGCTTTGTCTGGAGTAGATTAGGACACCATATCTTTCATAATAGACACAGGTCTAACTTACCTCATGTTTGACCCCATTCATGCTGCAGGGCACTTTGTGGAACATGTTTTCTGTGCTGAATGGGATGATGCTCTTCCTGGAACTTTCTATAATTCTGTTTTTATGAACAGTCACTGTCTGGTGGGATTTAGACTTGCTGAGCGTCAGCACCTGCAGGAATGGAAAGCAGATTCAGAAGACCTGACAAAGAAGCTGATGGATCTTGAGAATGTTTCTGTCACCATAGCAGGTAATTCTATCAAAGACTTGGTTGATCTCTGACATGGTAACTAGAATGGTATTTATGGAAAATTCAGCCCCAAATAAACAAGGACCACAACCTATTTGAAGGTCCTGTGTGGAGAGAAGTTAAATCTCTAGTCTCTGTTGTAAAAACAAACAAACCACCATGTCATTCAAGGAACAGTGGGGTCAGGGGTCTTTCACAGCTTTGCTCATGAGAAGAGAATTCAGACCATGTGCCAATCTATTGTGAACAATATGTCCAGCGTTTTCCAGACAAAGTTGCTTGGATGCATTATGACTTGCTTGCTATATACTGTATACTGATACGAACCCAGTGGATATGACCTTTGCTTCTCCAGTGATAATGTACAGCATGAGGATCTTTGGAGGAGGTGAAATAGATCATAGCATTTGCTGGATCATTGCTGTTCTGGGATCATTAGAAGGGCCAGGGGGATTGGCTAAGTGGGTAAGGGGTATGGCAAATCCCTCTTCACAACAAGACAGTGTTCCTGTCTGCCTAAAATATGCATCTCACCATATTGGATAATTAACAGCCAGTTTTCAATATTCCATTTTTGGGAAAGAAACTATAATGAGTGGCAGGCACCCAGCTCTAGGGGTTTCTGGGTGAGATGTATTATCTAGATTCTAGATCCATAATCCTCCATCATAGGCTGTCATTCTGCTTCAATCTACCTAGACCATGGTATCCTTCTAGGCCACTCCACTGTGGTGGAACATAGAGGATCAATATAATGGTTCTATTCCTTCCTAGAAGGGCAAACCTAGAAAATAGTGCTTGGGGTCTAATCAAAGCTTTGACCATTGATCTGTGAATTTTTTTTATTTAACACGTAAAGAAACCTCTGCTACTTAATGCACATAGAAACCATTGGGAGAAATGTTCAGGGGTTAGAGAGATGACACCCAACTCTTTTTCCTTTCCATCCAGGGAAGCTGTTTTGATTCTAAACCAGTGCTTGTCATAAGTGGTGGATTGCATGGGCATAAACAAATGCTTATACTCATACATATTCTTATCTGTGTCTGTTTTAATTGTTGTATGGTGCCTTGTGAACCTGTTCTTTGGGGGAAAGTGGCATCCACATCTGCATCCACATATTCATAATTAGTTTTCTTGATAGTCCTTCATAACTACAATGTTCATTCTGCAGGGCACAGTATTAGTTATAATGTAAATTTCTGTAGAAATCTCCCTATTATGACATAGTTTTCATTTATGCCTTCTTTATAAATGATCTCCATTGTAATTGTTTCTACTACATTCATGTATTTGGGAAAGTATGCTGATTTTTCAGCACTCCTTGGAAAGAAGATTAACCCATTCATTCACATTGTCCTCCTTTACTCACTTTCAGTTGCCTTTATATTCTCTTATCTTATGTTTGCCCATCACCAAATCTAATTGGCTCTGTAGCTTTGTGACATCATTCAGTGAGGAAGGTCATTCATACATCTGATCAATGTCACTTACCCTCCATAATATCATACGACCTTTTCAGATAGTCTGAAAATAAGCAGTATAGGGCTTTATAGGTCATGACCAGCACTTTGAATTCTGCCCAGAAATGAATGGGTAGTCCATAAAATTTTACAATTTTTAAAAGGAAGTTATATATTCCCTATGACTGGCCCCAGTTAGCATTCTGGCTGCAGCATTTTGGATTCACTGAAGTTTCTGAACAGCTTCCAAAGGTAGCTTCACATAGAGTGCATTACAATAGTTCAAATGTCAGATATGACATCTCAGGGCAAATGCACTCCTGGTCACTGCCAAACTCTGGGCTTCCAGGTTCAGAGGTGAGTCTAGGAGAATACCCAAGCCACGAGCCTGTGATTTTATGGGGAATGTAAACCCATCCAGTACAGACAGAGTCCCTATTTCCTCATGTATCTTTCAGCTAACTGAAATCCACATACTCCAGAACCTTGTCCAAAAATGGAATGTTAATAATAATAATAATAATAATAATAATAATAATAATAAAATTTTATTTATATGCCGCCCTTCCTACTAGAGACTGATCAATAATTATTCAGAATGATGGGATCCAGTGAGGCTTTTTTCATAACAACCTCACCAAATTTAACCTTTTAAGCTCAGTATTTTCCTGATAGTGGTAACCAGCAAAGATATGAAATTTATTACGCATCACACATTGTACAAGTAGTTTCATATCAGTACTATATGCCAAAGAGGGCAGAGGAAATATGGCCCATATGAAGTGGTTAAGTTTCAACTGCTATCAGCTCCAGGTAGCATGGCCAACGGTTAGGCATGATGGGAGTTGTAACCCAGCATCCAGCAAGTTCTCTGCTTCTCTCCTATGAATTTGGTAATTTTAAATAATTTAACCAATCTTTTATTTAATGTTAAGTTTAAGCCTGGATGGGAATTCCACTCATTTTAGACAAGTAAACAAATATGATTTTCTCCCTAGAAATAATTTGCTATAACCATTAGTAAGATTTAAAAGGGAAGTGTATATTTTATGACAGCTCAAACCAAGAGCACTTTAGATGCTCCATTCCCAATGCAGGCAGTTTTATTACTGCTGATCACTACAATTACTTGGTGTTGTAAGAACACTGCAAAGCAGGAAATTTACAAAGGTGTATTATTTTGCTAATGCATGATTTGTTCAGAATAACAATAGCGGCCTTAAGATCTGCTGGAAGACTGCAAAATGTAGTGCACATTAGTCACCTAATTAGTGTAAAGTGCTAGAGGAAACACAATTCCACTATTATTATTTTTATATCAGAGATTGTTTTATTTCAGCTATTCATTTTATTGGATGGTAAGGGTAAGTAAAATAAATATTGCACTATTTATTTGCATGTCCATATATAATGTTGTGTTACTAATGAAGACACAGATTGGCAGAAATATATTGTTGGAAACAGGACCTTGAAACTATTCTGTTCATTTCCTCACTTACTAAAGTGCTTGAATGTCTTGCAACATTTAGTCTGCCATATGATAATGGAATGTTTTTATATAGACTCATCTGCTTATTGTTGTAAATGACAGTATAGGCTGACATCCTGTTAATGACTTGGTCCAACTTATATTGTTCTAGTCCATGTTTTTGTTCATTGCAGATGTTGGAATGCTTTACTGTGCAAACACTAACCCCCTTCCCTGTAAAATACACCCTTTAAATGACTCAGACCATTCAACAAAGCCATTTCCATATCAGTGGAGAGCAGTGGATGAGTGGCAACACATCCAGCTGCTTTCCATAACTGGGTTTGCTGTGAGGTCGTCATTGGGGGACCTCCTGAGTACATCCCTGGCTGTGGATGCTTGTTGCAGCATGCTGAGCTATAAGAAGACATATGGACATATTTCCATCAATCCTCCCACTCTCCTACTTCATGGAAATAGCTATATTGATGGTGAAATGGGCGTGGGAGATGGCAGTGCTTAAAAGCTGGCTATTAGTGATAGCACTGGGAGACATAGCTACAGGGCCAGAGCTATGTGTTAGATGTACTTCCTCTGATGCTGGATCTCCTAGTTTCAAACTGGCAATGCAGAACACACAGGTGGACATACACTTCAGGTGAAGTCTGAATCCAGAACCAAAGTAAGTCTTCACACTTTAAAGACATCCCTTGCATACACAAACCTGCACTTATCCTTTTGAAATGCAGCTGGTTATTCTCTTAAGGAAAGGTCTACCATATAACATTTTCATAAGCATAATCCCAAATGTATGTACAGGTGAGTTTGTGTGTGTGTGAATCCATCCCATTCAGACAATTAAGACTCCTTTTGCACAAATATTTGTTCGAAATTTGGCAGGATTCATCCCCTCAAAAGAAGTAATTCTGCCTGCAATATTTCACCTAATCCTGCCAAGAAATGTTTAATTTTTTAAAATTCTTCCTTTTTTACAACTCAAATCATCTTATTATTATTATTATTATTATTATTATTATTATTATTATTATTTTTAGCTTAGTACAAAAAATCCTAGCACCATTTTCCTGAAAATTGTCAGGCTTCATCCATTCACAATGGTTATTTTTGGGAAAGTTACATTCATTTTTTAATTTTTCATATTAGGGAGCGAAGAGACACAGGAAATCTTGGATTTCAGAAACAAGGCTCAGATGTGGATCTGAAGTTAAGTGAGGCTTGGTACATACCTCTTGGTAAGTCTGGAGCGGCGGTGGCTTTTTTCCCTCTACAGGGAAGCCCCAGCCGCCAAACCGCATGGCTTCCCTGTGGAGAAAAAATAATCTGCAAAAAGTGGGTTCTTTCCCCCCGCGCCAGTTATGTCCTGACGTGTGGATGCTATTATTATTATTGTTGTTGTTGTTGTTGTTGTTGTTGTTGTTATTATTATTATCCTTTATTTATGAAGCGCTGTAAATTTACACAGCGCTGTACATGCAATCTTTTTAGTTAGATGGATCCCTGCCCTCGGGCTTACAATCTAAAAAGACATGACACAGAAGGAGAAGGGAGTGGTGGAGGGAAAGGGTAAGAGGTCCAGCAGTTCCTCTCTACCTCCAAGGCCTGGACCAAGGCAGATGGACTGGAGGGAGGGCTTGGGATGCTATGCATCTGTTACATCATAATGGGGATGCCAATGTACACGAAGCGCCGCCATTATTGCACCGCCAGTACGTGCTAGGGTTAGGGACCATGCAGTTGCTGCGCGGTCCCGGAACCCTAGCCTGGCATGAGCACGACGCTTTAGTGCCGTGTGTACTGCACCAGAGTCATACCCAAAATGATCTCAGGTAAAGTAACATGCTTTGGAGCTCTGGATCTTGTTTTAAGTGAATACCCCTACTGCTTTCAAGAGACAGAGATTCCAAATGTCCTGTGTCTGTGAACAATTATCTGTGTAAAACATCTTCAAAAGTTCCCTGGCTTTTAGGAATATCATCCCATTTGACAGTCCTTGGGAGGGTTGCCAGGTTGAATGTGGAATTGTCCTCCTATAGCTTTAATCATTCTATCATAAACAGATCTTGGATTAGGAAGCAGTATCATAAAGTTATGTCAGGTGGAAACTTCAGCATGTCTCTCCCTTCAGCAACCTAAACCCACCTTTAGCTGCTGAAACCACACTAAAACAGCTATATACTAGCTGGTGGAAAGCAGGGAGAGGGGCACAGAGAAGCACCGAGCTCTTTTCCTATAGCTGGATGTATAGCATGAAGATGTATGGATAAAAGCAACAATCTTCATGCATATCTTTCACCTATATTACTCTAATCTTTGTCTCACTAACTTCATAACAGTCAGCAACCTTGAAAACCAGAGTCTGGTTGGGCTCCAGTTCACAAGAAAGCAGGATGGTATACCCCAGGACTATGATGGATCCTGGGGAATTTCCTGTCATTTTAGCAGTTGATTCTGTTGAGGCCCTGGTTGACTCCTACAATGGGGAAATGGCTAGTGTGGTGGACACAATTGCTCCTGAGCATTCCCTATCATGGAGTGGTGCTAAACCATTTCCCTGGTTTTCTAGGTAGCTGGCACTGATGAAGTGAGTGAGACAGAGAGTAGAGTGATGTTAGTAGAAGACTTGGAGTGAGCCTGACGGAATATGGCCTATAGCAATCCTACTCTGTGTAGAGTAGCAGGCCTACTCTACACAGGTAGCAAAAGAAAAAAAAAAAAAGAGAAAGTGATGTACATTATATTCTGGCCCTTGAGGGGATAGCATAGATTACTCAACAGTCCACTGTAAAGAATTTAGATGTCTCTTTGCAGATAAAGGAGCTCAGATCCATTCTGACTTGGATGCCATGGTTGATATATTTCTACTGAATGTAACTTTGGCCCCTGCTTGTGCAGTAATAATGGATTCATTTTAATTTGTACAGTCTGAGGATGAGGACAGGCACCTTGGAGAAGTGAGAGCCACCACACGTCTGCTAAACCCTTGTCTTTCTCGGCTCAGTAAAAGGACTATCTGAATGAGTGAAGGGTGGGCTCCACTAAGCATAAGGGAGTCAACTGTGAGGTTTTTCTTGGAAAAAAAAACCTTCCCTAGATCCCTCTGTAATGGATAATGGAAAGTGTCCAACTTTTCATTTGTGGGCAAGTAATAGAACATGTGGTGGCCTCCATTTCTTTCTGGTTTCATGCTTGGTAATGGGACAGAGATGGCTTTGATTGCTTTGGTGTATGACTTTTTCCAGGAACTGGACAGGGTAATATGTCCATGTTGGTTCTACTGGACTACTTGTTGGCTTTCAGTACCAGTAACCATGGTGTCCCCTTGAAATGCCTGTCAGGGATAGGATTTGGCAGCATTATTTCTATTATCCTTCCTGGAGCATTATTTCTCTATCCCTTCCTGGAGGGATGAGCCAGAAGGTAGTGCTGGGGTATTCTTCTGTGACTCATTGACCACTGGTCTATTGGATGTCTCAGGGCTGTGTTATGTCCTCCATACTATTCAACATCTACATCAGGGATACCCTAACTATGGTCCTCCAAGAGTTTTGGACTTCAGCTCCTAAAGCCCCAGCCAGATTGGTGGACAGTAAGAATTCTGGGAGCTGAAGTCCAAAACATATGGAGGACCAAAGTTTAGAGATCACTAATCTATATGAAACCACTGGGAGAGGTCATCTGGAGATTTGGGGTTTGGTGCTACCACTGTGCTGTTGACACTCAACTCTATTTCTACTTTCTATCAAACTCCAAGGCAGCTCTTTCTGTTCTAAACCAGTATTTTGTATCAATCATGGATTGGGTGAGGGCAGATAAATTGAAACTCAACATAGGAAATTCCCAGCTTGATGTTTCTGGAGTCCCTTGTGATTGATGCATTGAGCAAAAGCTTCTAATTTTCCATCTGTACCAAATATGCTTCAGTTCTGCAGCTGTACCAATTATTCTGTGAATCTGACAGCTATATATAAAAGGGAAGGAAACAGAGAAATGGGACTGTGCTACTGAAGAATTGTAGTATTCCAAATAAAGAAAAAACATGATGGAATTACTAATGACATTAAAGAGCAGGTGCCCTATGAGCTCAGCAATTTCACTGAGAGAAAAAAAAAAAGGAGGGGGGGGAGAGATTTCATAGCAATGCTGTAGCTGTAGAAGAGAGCTCTAGGCAGTGCCAGAAGTATAACACAAAATGTCAATTCAAAATCCATCACAGCATTATGATAAATAGGGACCCTTTGGGTAATTTTTTTTGGCTGGCTCCAGATCAGTACTGAAAACCTTGGCTTTCCTGATGGAATGATGATTTACTTTAAATGGCTCATCTATTAGATAATTCAAATTTTCTTGTCTTTTTCTTCAATACCTGTCAAGAAGAATAGAAACAAACAGTGCATACTTAATTTAAGTTTTAATTTCTTTAAAAATAAAAAACCACTAATTATTTCCCTAATGAACTTTTTGAATTAGGAGAGGATAAGCAAAAGCAATTCATTTCAGCAGAGTCTTATCTGGATTTTTTTTAAAAAATGCAGACAGTTTATGAGTTCTCCAGAATTTCTCTTCAGTTCCTGCTCTCACCCAACAAAGGACTTTATTTGTGTGTCTATTCTAATGCTCTCCCTCACAATTTGCTGTAGTGAAATATTTCTTTGATGCAAGAATCTTAATAGTTAGTGGTATCCATCAAAAATTTCATTGTAAACAATACTATATGATTCCCATATAGCCATATTGTCACATTAGCAGTATAAACCAGAATTTCTAGTACTTAATTGTATTTAAGCAATAATAACTGTATTAATTAGCTCAGTGGCACTGTCGTGTTCTAGCTTTTTCATGTAGCTACATCTGGGGTTTATTTTTGACCCATTGATTGCCCCCCCCCCCCCTTTGTGGAAGAAAGTGAAGATGGCAAAGTGATCATCCAACACACCGAGCACCTCTTAGTATATAGCTCTTGGATTAATGTTACTCAAAGAAAGCAGGAGGAATGGGGCAACAATGCCCATCAAGTATGCCAGCATTATTTTGATTGTTGGGGAAATAAACTTCTGCAAGAGGCTGGGTAAACTTTAGGATTGTTTGCATCTTTATATGCCAGTAATAACTAAGGAGAACTCTAAGTTTAGGTGAATTAAGAAAGTTTTATTAGAAAAATGCAGAGTGCAATCACACACACACACAATAGCAACTAAAAGAAACACAGCATTCAGCATAAACCAAATTGGGAATATGGAAACAGGGTAAAGGAGTTTGAGGTGCTTTCATGGGGGTGATAATTACCTGTCCAATGAATAGGCCACAAAAAGCTGGAGTGGCTCAGACTGGGAGGTTTGAAGGCAGCACAGTTTCATTCAAGGAGGGCAACCTGAGACAACTGTATGTGTACTTTGAGGGTGCAGAGAAAGCTGGAGCAGCTCAGACTGGGATGTCTAAGGGTGACTCAGAACATACACAGAGTGCAGAGATGTATGCCAGCTGTGTGCACAGAGGCAAAGTTTCTAAGACCCATACTTATAACTAAAATCTAGCCCCAAGCTGTGGACTATCTTGTCAGGCAGCAAAGGATGCTAGCCTGTCAGGTAGCAAAGGATGGGTGTTCTTGCCCAAGAATTGACAATGTGATTCTAGACTGGATGATGGCTTTAAGTGTGACAAAACCAACAATTTGATCAGGATATCTCTAGGTTGATTGGACTGGGAACATAACAGGAGGTAGGCAGAGAGGTAAACTTTCTGCTTTGGGTGCAAGGAGATCCTCTGTCTTGGGGGAAAGGAAGACTCACTTAGTACATCCATTTAGATTTGATTGCCTTGTTACCTGGCTGTGTGCATGCTTTTGATCATGATGCTTTTCACCTGGGAACTTAACATAGTGTTCCTGACCTCTCAAGAACATGCTGTCTCCAGATAGGAGATATGAAATATGGGAATCCCACAATACAGTGCAGGGTTTCCCCCATAATCATGGCAACTAAATAGTTACCACAGTTGGTTGTGTTGATTAGGACACCTAATTAACATTACTTAATCACTTCCTCACTATGGAAAAGAACAATTATGAATATTGTTTAAATCCCTTTTCCAGGGCTGATAAGAGGATGGGATCAAGGAGGCAGCTGGGTAGGATGGGTCAAGGATAGAGAAAGGTAAGTCACAGTGATATGGAGTTCAACCACTCAGTTTGGTGGAGAGATCACTAATCACTTGTTTGTAGGTGTTGGTGAAGCTATCCATGCTGCAGGGCTGAGCCAAGTTATTTGTTCTGTCCGAGGCAAAGCAACAAACGTCAGTCACCAACTTCCCAAGTCAAAGTGAATAGTACCTCAATCAGCCAATTATTTTTGGTTCAATGGGCTTAAGTCAGGATCCTCTCTGGCATGATTATGCTGATGGAAGAAATGAGGACAGTGATGGAGATGAGGGCTGTAATAAGAAAAAAAAAAGAATGAGGCAGTAGCAATGAGAGAAGAAGGTGGTTGGCTTTGAGCAGTCTATTTCCTGTATGCCTTGGGGCAGCTCAGCGTTGGCAGCCTTCTCTTCCCATTAAGGTCACATCCTCCTTTTACAAATGGCAAGAAAGTCAACACTGTTTGCATAATGATGCATTACTCAAAATGTGTGCCACTGTAGGAACCTGGCTTCAGAATCCCACAAGCACCTCTCTGCCATCCTTGGTGGTAAAAGTACAAGAAAAACAAATAATTTCCTGCCCTGCCATGGCATCTCCAATGCCTGGGGTGACTGTCGCCCTCTGATTAATGGAAGGGCAGATGTTGCTGCTAAGGTATCACAATCTGAATTCCTCTTTGTATCATTTTGCACACAACTTCTCCCCACACAGGGATTTGGGGATCAAATCCTACAAAAGCAGTCAAATTGATTTGGTTATTTATTTGGTTATATACACCCCTCTCCTCCAATGAATTCAAGGTGACATTTATGGCTCTCCTCCTCCATGCTTTATCCTTACAATAACCCTGTCAGGTAGATCAAGACGGAGAGAGGGAGGGATGGAAGGAGTGGCCTAAGGTCACTCACTGAGTTTCCTGGCT
This sequence comes from Sceloporus undulatus, assembly GCF_019175285.1. Lineage (NCBI taxonomy): Eukaryota > Metazoa > Chordata > Lepidosauria > Squamata > Phrynosomatidae > Sceloporus > Sceloporus undulatus. Next base: position 195,905,129 of record NC_056524.1, on the reverse strand, counting down.
TCATGGGAACTTGAGCCCAGATCTCTCATGCACCCTAATTTAGCATTCTAAGCACTATACCACACTTCAGTTTTCTTGTATGGAAGAATTATTCTGTGCAGAACTCAGCAGCTACTCATGCATCTTAGGCATTGTGACATCTCCAATGCCTCTTAGATAGCCCTTGTCCTTTAATGTGCATATGTGTGGGTCCGTACAGTGTAGTTATACAATGTAATATCATTTTAAGACACAAGGTGGCCCCAAGCACATACTCTCAAAGCCTCATAAATTCGCAGTGTGTTAGCTGACATAATTTCTTTAAAAGAGTAGTCAGTGCTAAAGTAGCATTGATATTTTAATGAACAGAATGGCCATCTAATTAGGCACTGACAACAGACAATTGTAGCTGGCTATACAATAACCAAATAGGAGAGCAAACCATTCAGGTTAAGATAATTGCATAAAGTAATTAAGATGTGGATGATTACATCAAAGTGACCGAGGTTTACATGTTCTCTGATTTCTTGTGTCTCTCATCTCTTTAAAACAGATCTGTCTCAGCAGCCCTTCACCAGCTTCTCAAGCTTGCCATGTGCGGCATAGACACTCTCTGCCCAGAGTTGGAAAGAAACTAGTTACAAATAAGAATTTACTTGTCATTTTCCCTGTAATGAAGACATTTTTCTTCATGATTTCTGTGAAATAAATACAGTGGGCCCTTGGTGTCTGCTGGGGTTTGGTTCCAGGACCTCCCGTGGATACCAAAATCTGTGTATGTTCAAGTCCCACTAAATATAATGCCTCAGCAAAATGGTGTCCCTTATATAAAAGGGCAAAATCAAGGTTTGCGTATGTGAATTTGTATATTTTTAAAGTATTTTCAAGATGTGGATGCGTGAATCCGTGGATAAAAAAATCCATGGATAAGGAGGGCTGACTGTATTTGGGCCATCCTGTGACTGTGTAGAACATTTAGAACATTCTAGTCAGGTGAGAGTCTTTTGGTGAATGTCCTGTCCTCTCTACTGGGTATATCAATGGTATTTCCTTCCAGTGTCCCCCAGTTTCTTCTCATCCAGCTCTCTGAGGGCTGGAGCAGATGGGCAGGAAAAAGCAGCTCCATCCTGCCTTTTTGAAAAGTGGGTCAAAACCATGCTGTCTGCGTGGCCCGCTCCCAAGGCAGATCGAATACATGTGGCCCAATTGTAAGGTAATTTTTTGTCACCTCCCCACCTTTCATGCACACTATTGTACAAACACAATGCCTGCAACCTCCAAGTACCTCTCATGTCTACCCAGATGCCATTCCATTGGATGGCTGCCCCTTTGAGCATCACATAGTTGTACGTGCAATGCTTTGCCAGTACAGGCATTGGTGCATCAGTTTGCATGTGATATATTGGCAAAGCACAACCCTGGAGGCCCCCCCATACATTCCCCTCCATTCACTCCATGCCCCCCTGTTATTCTGTCTGGTTTGTGTATGTTGTAATTGCATCCATTGGAGTTGTTGCATTTTCATTTTTTGGCTTTGGGGCCAAGTCCAAACAGTCTGGAAGGTGTGTGTGTATGAGGCTGAGGGAGGTGAAGAGACATTCTCCTCCTCCCTGCCAGAGTAGAGGGGTCTCCCCATTCCTAGCCAAGCTGAAATATAGGGGTGTATTCTGAAGACTAGGGTTTGAATCACGGCTTGGGCATGTAAACAGTCTCTCAGCCTCAGAAGGTTGGGTTGGGCAAGTCACAGTCTCAGCCTCAGAAGATGTCAGTGGTAAACCTCCTCTGAAGGAGCTTGCCAGGAGAACCCCATGATAAGTTTGCCTTAGGGTTGCTATAGGTTGGAAATGACTTGAAGGCACACAACAACAACAAATGGTGTCGTATGGGAGAAGATCCATGGGGGCGGGGGTTACCATGAGTTACCACACCAGGTGACATCAAGCCTAGTGATGCCACTATTCCAAGGGCATGTGTTCCACTGTCAAACAGCTCTTACTGTCAGGATGTTCTTTCTAATGTTGAGGTGGAATCCCCTTTCCTATAGTTTGAATCTATACCTCTAGGTCTTATTCTCTGAAGCAGCAGAAAATAAGCTTGCTCCGTCCTTCAAATACTTAAACAGGGCTATCATATCACCTCTTAACTTTCTCTTCTTCAGAGTAAATATACCCAGCTCCCTAAATCTCTCCTCATAAGGCATGTTTTCCAGACCCTTCATCATTTTGGTTGGCCTTCTCTGGACATGTTCCAGCTTGCCAAAATCCTTTTTTTAAAAATTCAAATCAAATTTGATTATCTATGTGAAGAACTAAGTTGCTCAGCTTATATTTTTCCCATTGTGTTTGCTCAAACAAGTCTTCAACATTTCAATGACATTATGAATAATTATAGTTGCACGAAAGGTGACTTGTTTTAAAGATTGGATATTTAAAAACCAAGGTGCCCTGGAGAGTTGGGGAGTTGACTTGAGCTTGCAGTGGACAACACTAATTTTATATAACATTTATTACACTGTATAAAAATGTTGGAGAGTTAAAGGCAGTATTATAGAGTACACAAATTAATTCATGTTTTTTTGTCACTGTTGTATTGCTAGTCGTCTGGGACCTTCCTGTTGTATATACATTCAGCTGTCATTGTCTTGGTACATATTCTACATTCATTCATTAGTGGGATTTTGTTATTTTTTATTTTCACTCTTTGGTTAAATTAGCTTGGAGACTTTTTCTTGCCAATCAAGCAGAATTATGGGTAAAACAAAATCTAGTTCTGAATTAAGCAATACCCATGTTATCAATATATACAGGTTACTCTGCAAATGTTATGGCAACTTGAGATAGTTGCCATGAAAGGAAATAGCAACATTTATTAAGTCAGTTCCTACAACTTCTTTTATCAGGGGTTTCAGGTTTCCTTCCAAAAATAAGCTAAGGGTCGTTGGCATCTTAACTGGAACACTATGGTTACTACTATTGCCATTTCTTACTAACAGATGTTAAAACAGAAACAACATCCAGAGGTGTAATGAGGACTGTGCAGGAGAAACCTGACCCTTTTAGGGTTGAAGAATGGAGGCATTAGTGATTTGAAGACAGCAGCTTATTTAATTACACAGTACTAGTCCAAATGTTAACATAAAAACTGAACAATTGGGCACTAAAGCACACAAGCACTACTAATTATAGCAGTTTTTGAAAGGCTACCCAGCAACAATGTACAACAACATATAACAAATCTTAAGAGTAAACTGGATATATATCATTAAGTCATTAAGTCATTAATGGATATATATTATTAAGTCATTATAAGTCATTAAGCAATAGTGGAAAATTGCTAAGGAAGCACCAAGGTAAACTATTTATGTTGAACTTTCCCCTTACATTTCATATTGTTATTGTTATTACTAGAAACTGCCAGTTAGTTAATGACAAGGTCAAAATTCTCTTTAAATGCTCAACTTGCTTTTTCCTGAGATTCCTAATAATTTTTCTGCTTCTAAAACTTTTTCCTTAACCATGGCTCTACCTTTGTTGTTGTTGTGGTTGTAATCCAACACATAAGCCACTACATCATTCTGGATCTACCTTACTTTGTTTTTATTGTTACTTTCTGAACTGTATTTTCAATTGCCATATGAAAGGTGGCCATTCAGAATATTACCAAAGGCCTGTTACAGACTGCCAAAATAAAGCTGCTTCGGGTCTCTTTGGAGGTATGCTATTTAAATGATGTATGGGTCCTAAGAGTCCGGAGGTTGCGCCAAAGCCACACTCCATTCCTAAGCACTGGAGTGCAGCTTTGGTGCAGCTTCCGGATTCTTAGGATGCATGCATCATTTAAACAGCATATCTCCAAAGAGACCCGAAGCAGCTTTATTTTGGCAGTCTGTAACAGGCCAAAGTGACAATTCAGACTCTCATTCATTTCAAAGCCTATGTTCCAGGAGCTCAAGCATTGCTTGAATTACAAGGGATGGTTTATATGTATAAATTAATTGCATGTTTGGGAGGTCTTAACAAAATGCAGAATCTCTGTCCCCAAGTCTTCTCAGTGTTAGTCAAATCATGCTATCCCCTTAACTTTCTGAAGTTAAGAGTTATGGGAGAAGGTACAAAAGATGAGTTGGCTGAGCTTCTCTTTGCCCTCTATAATTCTTATTTCATGTGTGAGTCCAAAGGCTGGCAAATAGTTGGGTTGAACAGGAGGTTGATGGTGCAGTCTAGTGTACCTAAGCTGGTAGTCTCTTTCAAGAACATATTACTGATTGTTGTAGTAAAAAGTGAACTAGTGAGGTTTTTTTTTAAAGCACAGGGGGCACAGGGCTGGTATTCTGGTGCCATCTGGTTTATAGGGGGTTTTTTTGTTACGAGTTTCCAGTTTGCACTGATAAAATCCTGTTTGAACTGCTCTCTGGTCACATATCCTCCATCTGTCCTGTTCGGCATCGACATTCTGATTGATTCTTCGTCATCTTACTTTTTCAGCTGCTTTTATCTTCTAATTTTTGTAAACTCCAGCCATTTTGTGGGAATTCCTCCTGAGCTTTGGGATAAATTAACTTTTTGGAGGGTGAGAAAATGGAAAATACCTCTTCCCCCCTTTATCCCGAGCTTACTTCCACTGGAGTAAACTGAGTTCAAAGTGCAAAAGTAGTTTTCACTCAATTAACTCTGCAGAGGGAAAGAAAAGAAGAGAGAGAATCTTTCTTTCCCAGTAGGCTGAGGCAAAAACAAGCCGCTCAGGCTCTTCTAGGGAGTTTATCAAATGGGAGGAATTTCTCTTAAATTTGAACGAAAAGAAAGTGGGGCCAGAAGGCATTCACTTAAAGTTGCTAGTTTTGCACAATTACATGAATACGCATTGCATTCGAACTGGCTCCCCATTGCCCAAAAATAGCATGCCATTGCCTGAATTTGTGTGTGGCAGTTTATCACGCAATAACGTGAAATCCCATGATTGCACTCGGACTGACTTCCCATTGCCCGAATTTGCGTGTGGTGGTCTATCATGCAATAACGTTAAACCCCATGATTGCGTTCAGATTGCCATTGGATTATACTTCCAATTCCCCTTGTCTGATAAACTCCTAGGCTGTGTGCTCTTCTTTTTGCTATCTTGACACACTCTGATGTTGCTTGGCCAAAATTATCCCAGTTTTCATCTGTGAAATGCTGAAGGGTATGTAATCATGCTACATTTAATACCTTTTTAAGGGGGGAGGGTACCAGGGATTTGATATGTTGTATTTTTTTAACTTGTTAGCTGCCCCAATTTTTCTCAGAGGGGCAGGATACAAATAAATTTGATGATGATGATGATGATGATGATGATGATGATGATGACAACGACGACCAGGGAGTCAATGTCTGATCATAGAGCCCTTACTTAAGCTCTCTGATACCTCACACTATAATTTTGTTATTTGTTATATGTAACTATTTGCACTGTATTTGTGATTCTAACACTCAATATTTACTTATAAGTGAGACAGGGCTTTTGGAAATATTTTCTTTATGCTCTGTGTGTGTGTGTGTGTGTGTGTGTGTGTGTGTGTGTGTGTGTGTGTGTGTGCAGGTGTGGTTATACTGCAGAGAATTAGACTATGGCCAGAACTATATCATAATAAATTACATAACAGTCTGTATTGTGTAATGCCTGAAAACCTAAAAAGAAGAAACTATTTGTTTGTTGCCAAATTTACAATTCGGATACACAAAAGTGCCTGGATTATGTACAAAGTTTGCTTTTCAAACAAACAAATAAACAAAATGACTTTTTTAGATTTTAGGTGTCAAGGCATGCATTCTTTCCCCTGGAATTTCTTTGTAATTCCAAAATTAATGGACTGTCTCACAGTTGCATAGACCATAGAGAATCTGAATGATATGATTACTGCCTGTTCCTACTGTAATAAAGCACAGGGCTCTCTCTTCTGATTTATCAGATATCTTCTGACTCTGGGGAGTTGCTTTTCTCTTGTGGCTTCTGTAAGACCACAGGTAATGCATTCATGTAGAACAATGTATGGAGTCCCCAAGTCCCAATGTTACAAAAAGAATACATCTGTGAAATACTTTTGATCCACCAAGCTGAGCGAGTGGCAGCACATATTCCAAATAGCCTTTTCTTTCTCTTGTCCCATAGGGGAGAAAACAACCTTTAAAAATGATTCTAGCTTTCTACAGACACATGGCAGCAACTTCAAAGGTTAGGCTGGGAATACTTGTGTCATCCTGTCTCAGAGGAATAGAGTGATGTATTCACCAGCTGCAGGAGGCAAGTTTGCCCATTGCCTTATTATCTTCTTTTTCTGTATCATCCAAAGCTGTGTAAAGTGAGTATCATGCTTTCGCCTATTAGAGTTTTACTGCTGAAAGAACTACCATGCTTTGACAACATGGCAAAGTCAAACTCATACAACATGGCAAAGTCATATGCACCAGGATCTCTGTCTAGATTTCATCTTCCAGGACTTCATGATTAATGTTCATGGGTGTTCTTCTGTCATTCGTTCTATTGCTCATCCTTATTGTGCCAAAATATGCTAAGCCTACAATCTTTTATTTCACATTGCTGTTTTCTTTCTCTCTCTGGCTTACTGCAGACATCATACTAAGCCATCGTTTGTGCTATTTGCGGGTGAGAACCCAAACCATGATTTTAACTTCAAGGTGTACAATAGACACCCATGATCTGAGCAGCATTCCCTCCATGTGGTGCCCTCAGAACATTTTGAATAACAGCTTTTCATGGTCATTGGCTGAGCTGGTATGTGCTGATGGAACCTGTACTCAGAGCCATCTGCAGGACACCATACTAAAAGAATGTGTAGCCTTTGTTTTTCATCTTCTTAGGTACCTATGATTGCTCCTATAGCCATAGTCAGCAGCCTTCAGGGGAATGACAATAGCTGCAATTTAATTGTTTGTGCATAAACTATGGCTTGCAAACCCAGTTTGGCAGCCTGTTACAGATGCTTCATCAACTGCTGTAGGTACCAAAGAATCACGGATTTTAAACACTGAAAATCTTCTTTTTCTCATTTAATTCTTTTTGCCATAACTGCTATGAAAATAATTTATAACTACATTCTTAAACAATGAGCTTTTATTTATAAAACAAAGAAGAGTTAGCTATTAGCAGAGGCTTATCTTAATATGTTAAGTTTTGTGCAGATTTTCTTTTCTTCCTTTCATATGGAAAGTCTAAATAGAAATGCATGGTTGGAATGAATAAATTCCCATAATTTCTGAATGGAAATAGAACAAGAAACAAATAAGATGTTTAAGTATTGCAGCTTCTGTCCAGGGCTTTGATGCTATACACCTTAGGCCAATGTCTCTTAACCTTTGGCTCTCTAGGTGTTTTTTTTTTTTTTTTTTTACTTCAGGTCCCAGAATCCTTGACCATTGGCCATGTAGCTGAGCGCTTTTGGGATCTGGAGGGACAAACATCTGGAGGGACAAAGGTGGGAACTGCTGTCTTTGGGTGACAACATACATAAAAAATAAAAAGAAGACAGCTGACAGTAGATTCCTTAACCATGGAGAAAGCTCAGCTGTCCAGCTGAACTGATAGGTGTACCAAGTAATCTGATGCAAGTGAACTCATATGTCACTCTTTCCCATACACAGTTTGCTTGGTCCTTTAGCACTGCTGGGGTTGTTCCTGCCTCCTCTGGTTTTTGAACATTTAAAATAACACAGCTGCTGAAACAATACCTTTATTTTGTATAGATGCCTGACACAGAAGGATTTTAAAGCCCTTTCCCACTTCCTGTGACACCTTCAGATTCACAATCCTCTTTCCACCCAAGATCCACAGTGCCCTAAGGAGACAAATCCAAGATACACTTAGTTCCCTTTCCCCTGTTGAAGCAGATGGGATATATGACAGGTAGACTAACTCAGACATGAAAAGAACATCAAGTCCAGCATATGCATTAGCTATCAAGACAGTTGGGAACCTGGGAAGAAGCTACCCTGAGCCACATTTTTATACCCCATCTGTTTCCACTCTGAGCTACAGAGCCTGATTTCAGTACCATGGAATTTTGAACACCATAAAGGAGAGTTTCTTGGCACGTGCAAAATCCATTTCCAAGTAATTAAAATTGCACCCAGTCTCCTCTATACATATATTCAAGATAATGCCATAAGTGCTATGAAAGTTTGAACAGGGAGCTAAGAGAAAGGCTTCTGCCCCTGTGGCAAATATGCCACAATCCCAAATTCTGTAAACCTAGGCCTAAGCAGAAAATAAACCAATAAGAAATGTGAGAAAGCTTACTAACCAAGTGGGTAATAGTGAGCTAAGCACAAGACAGAGGTTAAAATTCAGTCTAATCCAATTGGCTCTTGCTTGACTTTATAGATTAAACTGAAAGCAGTAGTAGTTTCTAGAGGACAATTATAATCTCAGTGGTTTTATACAGTGATTAAATTTTAATAGTACAATAAGTTACATCCTATAAAAATAAATACACATGCTAATACTAAAATCAGTTACTACACAGTTATGTACAGCATACTTATTACTGTTCTTCCAAACCTGAAAGTTCATTGCAGTTCTCATAATGGAACCATCAGAACAGAAATGAGCTCTCAGGGATGTACAATAATTTCAAATTTCCATTTCTTTAGAAATCAAGATAATTGTTGTGTGAAATGATCACAAAGTAGAAATCAATTGCTGCAAAATTGTCTTCTCAATGGCAGCAAAACAGAGACAGTGAACATTTGGGCTCTTATTTCATTTTCAGTCATTAAACCGTAGTTATTATAGAATGCTCTGATATTTGTGCTTTTGTTGGATGACTTCAGTTGAGATAGATTCCATTATTATCTCCTTGCAATCAAAATCAGATACCCTGAGGCTGATTTTGTTTGGGGACATGTTTCCTCTCCAAATGGGAATCATTTACAAGCTCACACACTTTTCCTGGAATCCAGATCCATGAATCTTACAGACATGATTGCCAGGCTCACCCCTAAACTAACCCTGTCCTATTCAACCCAGTTTCCTTTTAGTCAAATCAATGTCTTTTGTTTTAATTAGTTTTGGTCTGCTGGTTTGTGCTATACAGCTGATTTTATTGGCTTGCTGTTTTACTATAAATGATTTGCTTCTGGATCGTATTTATTATTTTGATTTTAATTTTGATATAAACTGCTTGGAAGACATTTATGGTGGAAAGGTGGGAGAGATTTCCTCCTTAGTCAATAAAACCAATGTGGATTAGTCAACATTAGAGTAGGTTCAAGATTTATATATGTATGGATTTCAGAAGCAATTGCTAGTTTCTGTGTGTACGTGTGTGTTTGAAAAGAGGATAATTTTGTAGGGAGATGCAAACCCTATTTTTGCTTGCATGTTTATTTATTTAGTTATTATTTGCCATCACTAGTATATACTGAGGTCACCACTCTAGCATCTTTCTTGAGACTAAACAGAGGCCGGCTGGAGTGGTAAGTCTTGGAGGACTGAGCTGTGTTTGCCAATTGGTCTGTCTGCCCCACTCTTCTGGCAAACTGGCCAGTTGCCCTCAGGTACAGTTTGTGCTGCAGATTTCAAAATAGCAATAAGAGACTAGAATAGAAATTCATGACATGCAGGGTTGACAGTCAAGAAGTAACTAGTTACAAGTTTGTGTAGCACTGAATTGCCAAATGAAAGTGTTGATTTCATACTCCATTGTCATGTGTTTCTCTGTAAAATTAACAAATTTTCCAGATTCATAAATTCCAAAATGGAGACATTTCTGTTTTTATGAAGGTCTCAAACCCCCAAAATAAAATGGATGGATAGATAGATAGATAGATAGAGATTGAGAGAGAGATATTGGCATTTTGTTCAGTCTATGTGAAAGGAAAAGCTTTCCAAACCTCAAATTAGGGAAATCCCTTATAATAAAGGATACCTATCAGTCCTATAAAGAACACCTGGGAGCCCCAGATCCAGTGTAGGATACTGTTGCCAGTTTCAAAGTAAGATTCTGTTGCCTGCCCACCCAGCTTCTGTTTGTAGAATAGGGAGGCATCTCTTGCCCACCTCAGGCAAGAAAATGACTTGGGCCAATCTGTCCACCTTGTAAGAGAACTGTTTGTTTTAGACTGCAACACACAACAGCTATATCCAGCATATCCAGTGGTGAAGAATGCTGGGAGCTGCCATCCAACAGTAGCTGGAGGGGCACACTTTGCCCACTTCTGTTTTATGGAATATCAAACTTGTCTCAAGCAGTCTCAGTGTGGTGTTTTTTATGGCGGCATTGTGCACCAAAGGAGATCAGAGCAGAATCGTTTTGATGGTGTACAATATAGGTCTTAATCCTCATCCCATCCTTCACTTTTGGTTCAATTTTGTGCACATTAAAAATCCAAGTGAGCTGAACGAGCTGTATATCAAGGTCCACTTCGTATTGCAAAATCAATCTCCAATCTTTATGCTACATAAATAAGCAGGAGCAATAAATGTTAAGCCAGCCAATAATATTGTGAGAAGAAACTTTTGTTTCATTTTCATTAATTTATTATTATGATGACTCTTGGGACACACAGTCTATCCTAGGAAGGAAGCAGTACTTTTTTTTTAATCCCAGTCAGGACTGTATTAATATATGAAATTTAAATTAATGAAACAATTCCTAGATGAATTAAAATTATGTGTTCAATACCAAAAAAAAAAAAGGTGTGTGTATAAGAAGAGGATTTTTCTGCTTACTGAAATTTGTATGTTAAGGGTTATACTACTAATATTGTACTAGTTCAGTCATTCTCCTATTCATGTATTTATGTTAAAGTTTTCCATCCCATGATGTAGAACGTTATCCATTCTCAGGCAGAATTCAAAGTGCTGGTTATGACCTTAAAAATTCTGACTGGAAACTTGCATTCAGATTATCTGAAAATTCAGTTTCCCCAATGAGCTGGCCTAAATATTAAGACCTTCAGGAGACTAATTTCTCTTAGTCCCACCACCTTCATAAGAGTGGTTGGCAAGGATACAAGTGAAAGCCTTCTCAGTGACTGCTCTAGACTGTGGATCTCCCTTCCACGGGAGGTATGGTTAACTGCTCTCTTTTTGCTGGAGACTAAGAACTTTTTATGTAGGCAGGTCTTTGACTGATTTTAATCATATGGCATAGTAAAGTTTAAATGGTATATTCTGTTTTTATTGTGTTTTTTTAAAAATAAAACATAATCAAACAAACATAATTAAATAAACACAATTAAATGTTTTAATTATGCTCAGCTAAACCTTTATTTTAAAATTAGTAAGCTGCCTTGGGTCCTTTTGTAGGAGAATGAAGGGATATAAATTAAATTGAATAAAAAAGAGAAAATAAATATCTACTTCTGTACTTCACCATGTGCTGCTTGGAACAGTTGCCTTATCATAGGCTCTGAGCTCATAATACAGTAATTTAAAACATAATACAGTAAGTTAAAATGACAATAAAATAATATGATTAAATTTCATGAAAATAAAAATGTATTACAAACATCAGAGAAACTAGCAGCATAGCTTTAAAACATTTTGAGTCCTATAGAACATAATCATTAGAATATAAAATCTCAGTAAAATCTTTCAGCTGGGCTGGACAAAGACAAAACAATCGCTATCCTTGGTTTCACATCTTAGCTGATTGTACTGGCAATTGACTCTTCAAAGACTCTCTCATATTTGAGGGCTACAGGCTAGTTGTGCAGGACAAGCAAGCTGTGCAGAGCAATCTGAGGACAGAGGAAAGGCAAGATGCTAGACTCTGGCCTTGTGTTAAAAAATAATGGGTATCCAATACCTTTTAAAAGTCCATCACTGGTGGGATAGCCATATAGCCTTTCTTAACTTAGAGGCTGCTGTTTAAAAGATTCCATCAGGTCTCAGTAGTAGACAGAAAACAGGCACTCTGATGCCAGTTTTGGGGTACAGTCAGGTTCACATGAGTCCAGACAGTCCTTCATCTAACCCAGCCATAGGGATTTGTCCAAGAGCTACATTGTCTGCTCCCTCCACCTCTATTGTAAATGATGTGGGTCTAAGAGCTTCCAGGATTCCCTGCTCCCAGGTACTTGACCCATCTTTAAGTGGTGGCTCCAGAAGAGGCTTGTTTCACAAACTCCACCTTTCCCAAAAGTGAGGGCGAGTGGCATCAACTCCTTCTAAAGTTGACCCTTAGATGTATCTGAAGGCCCCTGTAGTGGCACAAATCCTCAGTGCAATCATGTCTGACATGCTCCATGTTTGTCCACATCTCTCTGTCTCTCAGGAGCTCAGCCTATTGCTCTCAGAAGCAGAAAGGATACCTACCATAACCTGCTTCAAAGTCATAAGGCCCTCAGTTGTGATTCTCCCCTCCCTCCCATTCAGAAAAATTATAAGAGAAGACAGAACTTACCAGTGATCTCTGAGTTGATCATATTGTTGACATTTTCAGTTTTACAGACTTTAACAGCTTTTCTGTTCATCATTTATATTAGAGATTTAAATATGCAAAGTGTTTTCAGCTGCAATCCCAAGCATATTTACTATGAAATCTCATTGGACTCTATGGGGCTTAAGCTGATGCTGTTATTTCCCTTTAACATTTTCTTAATGTCAACTGTAAGCTAGATTTGCTACAAAGCAGAGAAATGATAATGCTCAGAGGTGGGCTCTCAGTCTACATCCCTAACATTCACCAGCCTCTTTCAGTAATCTTCTGCATATGGGTGACACAGACCTATTTATTAGAGAATGTCGTCTCATGGAAAATTCTTATACTTTTAGGTGAGGTGCAACAGGTCACTGGATAGACTGAGAAAGTTAAAAGAAAACGGACCCTTCTGCAAATGGTTGTGAAGACTGAGAGTAGCATACAGTAAGCACAGCCACAAACTGTCTGTTAAGGGGCATTCTTGTTAAAAATCAGGCCATCCACTGAAATCTCCAATAATTCAAAGACGAGTGATTTTGCTAGTTTGAGATTCTCCCATAGAGGACAACATTTCAGAAACGAGCCTCCTTGAGTATGAATCGAAGACTGACCAAGCAAAGATATGTAGTCCCATCTCTGAGGACAGTGTCTTGCATATCCAGAGGGAAAGGTAATTAGCAACCTGTCAAGTTTTGTTTATTCACAAACAGCAAACAGCAGCATCCACATTTCAGGGGTACATATGAAATTCCATTAATGCCCACCTGTTGAAACCATTCAAATCTAGAAATCATATTTGCCTCCCCCCTGATACTCTCCCCAAACTCTGTTAAGTAGGTAGTCACAAATAGTGAGGGAGCTAAATAGCCTTTGTCCTCTTTTATATTGGGAACATTTTGAAGCAGTTTTGCACTTGGGTAGTTTTAGAGTACATCTATACTGTGCAAATAATGCAGTTTGTCACCACTTAAATTGCCATGGCTCCATCCTACAGAATTGTAGGATTTGTAGTTTTGTGAGGCACCAACACTCTTTGGCAGAGAAGGCTAAACACCTTGTAAAACTATGGATCCCAGGATTTCATAGGATGGTTCTACAACACTTAAAATGGTGTTAAACTGCATTATTTCTAGAATGTAGATGCAAGCATTAGTCCCCCCAGGCTGGGTAGTATATCCATTTAATGTGTAGTAAAGCATTCTTGTTGTGCTGAGAAATGCCTCTCAATTTATTAGGGTTCTTTTATAAAATTATAGCACTATATTCCACTTTAAGTGCCAAAGAAAGGCTGCATTTTTGTTTGTAGTTTAGTGAGACATTAGAGCCTCTCCAGTTTAGACTTCTCCCTCACTGTAAATCCTAAGATTCCCTATGATAGAATCATTGCAGGTAAAGGGAAACATAACGCTTTAAGTGGACTTCTGCTCCAGAGTCTCATTCTGAGCATGCCTGCCTAATTTGTCCTGCAGATAGTCCATGGAGGGTAGCAATGTAAATCTCATTTAAATCCATCCTCACATGTAGTGTGGTAGTTTGCAAGTAAAAGGTTGTTTTTCCCTCCCTTTTCTCTATGGTGAGATCGGCCAGTTTGCTTGTTTTTCTTGGAGAAAATTTGCACATTTCATGGGTTGCTATTTTTGCAAATTTAGTAAAATGTGTATTATTAGAAAATGTGATAATTGTTGCCTTTTCAGAGGCATGGATTAGATAGCATTGGATGTAGCTTGTATACGCTGAGTTTTAGGGCTATCCTACAGAAAAAACCCCCAATATTAATTTCTAAGAAAACAACCTATTATTGTCAACAGTTAGATGTATACAAATTACTTTTATAATTTGTGTGAATTCCAGAAAATACCGCCACATGAAAATTTGGCACCTTAATCTTATATATTAATCTTTGAGATGCAGTGCAGTCTTTTCATGGCAAGACAGGAAAATCTGAGAAAAAGATTTTGGTTGCTGCAGGATTCATCCATTGACCCATGACTGAAATCAGCTATCAGAAACAACAGGGACTTGGTTTTCCACTGGAAAACAGTGGCTGTCTTTTTGTTGGTTAGTCCCTATTGAATAGATTGTTGAATGATGAGTTAACATATTAATTCCATTGACTGAATGGTTCTACTCCAGTCAGGACTAACAACAGGATTTAGGCCAGTATTTTCAAGAGATGGCTGAGATTGCTTCACAAGATTGCTGGCCACTTGCAACAGGTTTTTGCCAGTACCAGCTAAGAATACTTTATAACGCCTCCTTCTTTCCACCTCAGGAAACAGGGAAGAAAAAACAATCCCAGCTTCTTACTGAAATGCTGACCACTCAGTATTTCAGCCAACAATGACCATGCTTATAACATCAGGGATATGACAGTGGTATGAGGGCCAGCATGGTATAGTAGTAGTTGGAGTGTTGGACCTAGGACACTGTGAAACCAAGGTTTGAATCCCGAGTCAGCAATGAAACCCACTGGATGACCTTGGGCAAGTCACACTCTCTCATCTCAGAGGATGACAATGGCAAAGCCCCTCTGAAGAAACTTGCCAAGAAAACCCCATGATAGGCTCGCCTTAGGGTCACTGTAAGTCAGAAATGACTGGAAGGTACACAACAACAACAATGACATGACAACGATGTTTCCCAGTGTCACCCAGTTCTTAGAGGGCTGTAAAGGAAAGGAGCATCTGGCTTCCCACCTCTGCTCTAGTTGTTACATTGGATTATGGAAACTATGTTGGACATGGTGTGTTGGCAAAGGTTGAGGCTGAGGCCTGCTTGTGTGGAGAGTTCGAGTACTAATGCAAACATTGAATAGTAATACAAATTACTTGTTTGTTTTAATGCAAATGAATAAGCAAACTGTCCATAATTTTCAGTTTTGCCATATCATTAAATGGACTATTTGATTTTAAAGAAATTTTTTAATTTTTTTTTTAAAAAATGACTCCTGTCTGGTACTTAGATGCTACATGAGAATGACAGCAGGCATATTTCAACTGACATTTCCATTTACATGTACTACCTGGGGGAGACAGAAACCAGCCATTTAGCACTCTATATGTATCACTATTACATCTCTGGGATTATTTTGCCTGCAGGGGCTTCGAGCAAAAACCACATACATTTGTTCTTTGCCTAAGCAATAGGTAAGAAATGTAGCAACATATTTTATTTGTCTGTATCTACCTTTCTTGTAATTAAAACAAGTATTACACAAAGGAAACAGGAGCAAAAACATACAGGAGGAAAAGACATTGAATAGTTCTAACCAGCCCATTCCCCAAAGTTATTTATTGCTAAATATATACTCAGATGAAGCTTATGGATCTGGAAAATGTTCTTAATGCCTTTAGTTGCACTAAGAGGTAGCTTTGAAACTGAGGACTAATATGGCTGTGATATCTGCTTTACACTTCTGTACACACTTGCCAGGAGGTGACCCCACAGAAGGGCATACTTCTGAGCAGACATATAAAGCATTGTGGTTATGACATACTCATAACAGAGTAGTTATGAGATTGACACACTGACCCTATGCTTATTGTACGCAAAAGAAAATTCCAAAAAAGCAACAGAATTAATTCTTATGTAGATGTGCACAGTACCTACGACTACAACTGTGAGATGTGAACCAGGACTGGGATGAGCAAAATTTCCCATTCTGTTCCCTTACTGTTCCATGAAGTTGTTATTTCCTGTCAAATCGACATTGACTTATGGCAACCCTATGGAATGAATGACATTAAAGAGTCGTAATTATCAACTCTCCTTCTCAGATCTTTCAAAGTTAGGGTCTTGGCCTCCTTCATTGAATCAATCCACCTGAGTTGTCCCTCTTTTCCTACAGCCTTCCACTTTGTTGAACCTGGATTTGAATTATGTCAAACACCTAGAGGATCTAATGCTTAAAAGGAAAAGTCCTTAGGCAGTTCAGCTTCTCCTCAAATTCCCAGGTGTAAGTGTAAGTCCGCTGTAGCTTAATTTCAACAATCTTCTTTTTAACACAAAACAGCTGGAGGAATATGCTATCTTTTAGCTAAGTTGCAACAGCTGTAAACTCAGTGTCACAGTTTGAAGTTTTTCTTCTATAGGGCTCCGTAAGGTTCCGTCCGGAATCAAGGGGAAAAACAGTGGAAGGACGAAATCGCTATTATTTAGCCCAAATAGCAAATCAAATTCACATAGATTTCGGTCTTCCTCATTTACAGGGATGACCAGTTCTCTTAGGTATTTACTAGTTCACTTCCATCCAGGTCAATTCTATGCTTGTAAAAACCCTGTTTGGGCCAAAAAACACGGTTTCTTCAAACTGCATAAAGTTGCTGTCAAGGCTGTTACCCAAAGGGATGGCTCACGTCACGTCGGCTGTCTTGCGACTCTCTCTGAGGCTTCCTCTTCTCCCTGCAGCGGCTCCCCAATGCAGACAGAGAGAGCAAGTCTCTCGAGTCCCCTGCAGACCCTCGCTCCGAGTTTCCCTCAACTTGGAGACTCTACTGGCTCCCAGCTGATGTTTGCTGAGGCCTCAAACGAGTCCGTGACGGACCTTTGGAGACGGAGCAAAGCTTCTCGCCTCCATTCGTCTTGACGTCACAACCGGAAGTCCTAAAGAGTCATAATTATCAACTCTCCTTCTCAGATCTTTCAAAGTTAGGGTCATGGCCTCCTTCATTGAATCAATCCACCTGAGTTGTCCCTCTTTTCCTACAGCCTTCCACTTTGTTGAACCTGGATTTGAGCTGCCCTGAACTCCTGGACCCGTCAATTGCATTCCTGAACCTACTGAATCCTGGATAATAAGGAGAATTTCTAAAACATGATTCATAAATGGAAAAAAGAAAGGAGAGTTTTGTGCATCTTTCTGTTTCTACCATCCATTTGCATCTCTTTCCCATCAAGCACAATACAAAAAAGAAGTAAAAGAAAAGAAAAAAAGGGAAATCTTGATGTGATTGTATGTACAATTGTATCCAGATAGCTTCAGTGTAGTGTTTTATGTGTATGTGCATATCTGAAATTGGTAAAATATCACACAAAAAACATCTCAATAAAAGGGAGACATATAGAGGCATGAGTTAACCCTACACCTTTGTATGTTTACTTTTGGTTGTTGCAGAGATTAATGCATTCTCCCTCTTTCTGCAGTGAATAAAGCACCATCCAAACCTACTTCCAAACCTGCAGGGCCATTCTGTGACATTGGGGAGGGAATGCATAAGGATCTGGGTATATCCCTGTACCCAGATGCAAAATGATTACGTCCATTGAGACCACCATTGAGACCGCAGTAGATGGTGCAACTGTATTTGAGGACATAGCCAGGTGCTTCTGCAATTCCCCTCACTCTCTTCCAGGCATGAATGGTGGCTGTACAGTAGGTCCAAGGGTAAATGGCTCAGTAGGTATTGCAGACTCAGAAGATCTTGTGGAGTGTGAGGATAAATAATTTTGAACAATTCTACAGGGCTGCAAGGGTAACTATGGTTGTGGTATGCAGATTATAAAGGACTTTGCATTAGCAGGAGTAGCTGAAAACCTGAATCCACAAAGGGAAGCTTTGCCAAAGCAAACTTTGCTTTTTTACAAAAGACATGAATAAGGCTGAACAGAACTAATCTTTTTATATATGAGAAACCCAGAGACCAAGGACATTTATTTAGCTCCTTTGGCTCCTAGGCAACATTTCCCACTGTCAACCCCCCCCCCCCCCCCCACACACACCTTTGCACTTAAAGCTCCAAGGGAGTTAATTAGATCTATAACTTATATGACCTTGCCATCACTCTAGAGTCTGGAAAGGTACCTTTGAACTATAGCTCCCAAATCTCCCAGTCAAAATGGCTAGTATCACTGCAGTTGAAGGCTTCTTCTCTTAAGAGTAAGTAGGGGTAAAAGAGAGGAAGGAAGATGCTCATAGTGAAATAAATGGTTAAAGAACTTTGTCTCTGACTCTCCATGGCAATTGAATGTACACATTTCATGCTGTTGTAAGACTGAGTTGTGCCCTTCTACAGTTTTCCCAGACTAACGTAATAATTAGTTTTTGCTTTGATTGTGTTTCTAACAGTATATCTTTCTGTTACCCTGTATTTGGACAGAAATCTGGAATAAGGCAACCTTTCAAAAAACATTATTTGCAGTCAGTTTGTCATCTTAATTTCACACACCACACACATCTTTCACAGTAGCAGTTCAGAATGATTATCCCTACAGATGTTTTTTTTAAAAAGGAAAACTTGGCTATTCTTGTCACTGCTTCTCTAGCAATTATTTATTCACTCATTCAGAGTGTTCCTGAAATAATATCAGTCTGGTTTGCCTGTCACATGCAAATCAATTGAGATATATGTTCCTTCTGATGACTCCTGATTCTCTTTATGACCATCATATGGGATAGCTGTGTTGTTAGTCTTTGCAAGCAAAATCAACCAAGACTGTTGTAGCACCTTATCCAAAATATTGGAAGCTAAGGAGGGTCAGCTCTGGTTAATACATGGATGGGAGACCACCAACAAATACCATATATCAGAGGAAGTAATTGGCAGCCTCCCCTCTGAATATTCCTGGCTTAAGAAAAAACTAAAATATATGGGGTTCCTGTGCTGTTAAAAGAGAAGGCAGTCCTGGAAAAAAATAATGGAAAAAGCTTCTACAGCAGTGGTTTCCAACCATTTCTATCCACACCCCTAGGAAATGTTTGATTAATGTCCACATCCACTACAAAAGTAATGTCACATGAGAAGATGAAGAAGTTTAGTTTCTAATTTTCGAACCACAAATGGAACCAATATTTGGGTGAACAAATTGAACTTACACACACAGAGTGGGGCCTTGTTATCCTCAGGCTTGCCATCTGTGGATTTAAGCATCTGGAGATGGCAAGCCCTGTTGTCCCAATTGCAACATGTGCACGCAGCTGCGTTAGCAGGTGTGTGAATGTCACATCACAGGGATGACGGGACTTGAGGACCTCTTTTTTTTTGGTTTGGGGGGGGGGGGGGGGAGTCCAGAATGGCTCCTCCATGGATACCAAGGTCCGACTATATAAGCTTTTAACCCAGTGCATAAATAGATTTGATTCTAGTCTATTGAGAAAAAATATTTTAAAAAACGTAAACATTAATTGTGACTTGTTACTCAAGGACTCATTACTTTGCTGTACCCCTTGAATTTCCACCTTGCACCCTCAGGCTAGGAACCCTTGCTCTTCATCTTGAGAAAGGAAGAGAGGAAGTTTTGCCTGGAGAAGATAGGAGGAGGGGTAGGTAACTCTGGAGAGTTAGGAAACAGACCATTTCATAGACAAGAGTGTGTGAGAGAGCAGTGGTGTCACATGAGTGATGCGGAGAGCACCAAGCGACACTCTAAGGGGGGGTGCCATCACTACTCCTCAAACATATGCCTTTGGGCAGGAACAGGCTGTGGCATTTGCTTGCATCTCTTTAAAACACTGAAGAGATGGTGTCAGGGGGCAAGGCTCAGTAGGAGGAGAAAGAAGAGGCCTCAGGTGTTTTTTTATTTTTATACACATCAATAAAATAAAATGTGTGTGTGTGTATTGGTAGCATCACTAGTGGGGTTCAGGATGTGTGGACCAAACCAAGTGACACCCTAAGGGGAGGTGGCAGCCCTGCTCCTCAAACATCTGCCTTTGGGCAGAAATGGGTTGTGGAAGTCACCTGTATCTCTTTAAAACGTTGAAGAGATGCTCTGAGTTGGATGAGGCTCAATGGCCCCAGGTTTTTTAAAAAAATCAAAATTCATTTTTTTAAAAAATGTATTGCACGTAAACAACTATATGCAAAACATACCACAACAATAAGGCAAAAATAATTTTTTAAAAATGTTTAATTTTTTTAAAATTGTCTTTAAAAACATCACATTTTACCCAATGTTCACTTTAGCCCCATGGAGCTACACGCATACATTTATTCTGTGTGTATGATATTGTGATTTAAAGGTATAATTTAAATTTTGCGAGTTGTTTATGTCACAACTATTACCCTTACCTTCAGCAATATGTGGGAATGATGATTTATGAGTAACATTGGTATAAAAACATTCCTAAGGATTCTGCATGGAGTAGTATGGGAGAAGGTCAGTGAGGGGGTTGACACCATGAGTCGGTGACACCAACCCTAGTGATGCCACTGGTGGGAGGAAATTAATGGTGCGTATGGGGGTTTGACACCATGAGTTACCACACCTGGTGACACTGATGCTAGTGATGCCACTGATGGGAGGAAGGCAACAGTGTGTATGTGTGTGTGTGTGTGTGGGGGGAGACAATGTATTACTACACTGGGTGATACCAACCCAAGTGATGCCACTAGTAGGAAGAGGTGTGTATAGGGGGGTTGACCCTATGAGTTCCCACACCAGGTGAGACCAACCCTAGTGAAGTCAACGGTGTGAATGGGGGGCTGAGCCATGAGTTCCCACACCAGGTGAGACCAACCCTGGTGACCCTGGGAGTAGTGTTGGCACAGTGGCTGAATGCCAGTACTGCAGCCCCAAGGTCCAGGCTCTACTCAGCCTTCCCTATCCCTTCGGTAGGTGGGTAAAAGGAGTACCCAGCTTGTTGGGGGCAATTGGCTGACAGGTTGTCAAGTGCTGAGGTAGTATAGGAAGGGCTCTTGCTGGGCGGCCATGAGGCCCCTCTGTGGCTGAGAGAGCAAGGGAGGATGGCAGTCCCTCAGTCCAGAGGAGTCTGTCTGTCTGTCTGTCTGTCTGTGGGCCCCACCCCAAGGGCGGCAGCAGCAGCAGGAGGGAAGCCCTGGCTCCCTGGCTCGGGTCCTGAGCGAGGCTCCTCCGCACTTGGGCGGGAAGTAGAGGCAGGCGGAGGGAGGGGGCTGGCCAGCGGAGGGGCCCGGCGCCTGGCGCTGCTGCTGCTGCTGCTGCTGCTGAGGCTCCAGCCCTGGCTGCCTTCTTCCATGGGATCCCCCCGTCAAGGCCGGCTGTGAAGCTCTCCTCCTGGCTTGGAGCGAATCATGCGGGAGCTAGCGCTGGAGGTCGGGGTCCGGGTGCTGCTCTTCGGCGTCTTCGTGTGAGTAGCCCAGAAGGACCAGGGGCTGGGCTGAGAGCACAGCTTCCCCCCCCCCTTTCCATCCCCCTTCTCTTCTCTCTCTCTTTAGATGGAAGGGGAAGGAAAGGGGGACAACTTCAGCCGCTCCGCCTTTCAAAAGAAAGAAATCTGCTTTTGAAACTGGGGAGGGAGGGAGGGAGGGGGTTTGCTAGAGAGCCAGAGGGGTTGTTGGAACAGGGTTCAAGTCCTCCCTCCTGGGGACCCCATGGGCGAGTCACACTCTCTCAGCCTCAAAGGATTGGTTTCATTGTTCGGGAGTCGTAGGGGGAAAAGGATTGCTTTGAGGGGGCGGCGAGGTTGTGTGGCGCAGTGGTTTGGGGCTCTGCGCTGGGATCCTGAAAGCTGGGATCTCGACTCATCCTCCTTGGGCACAGTCACACTCTCTCAGCCTCAGAGGGAGGCAAGGGGAAACCCCACTCTGAACCAATCTGACTAAGAAAACCCCGATTTAGGGTCAGAAATGACTGGAAGGCATACAGCAACAACAACAATAGCCCCATGGTGTAGGGTTTGGGGAGGCAGACGCTTGTAAATATGGCCAAAGAGTGTCCCCCCCCCCCTTCTTCTTTGGTGTTCAAAAGTAATCCAGGCACTAGCTCCTTCTTTAGTCCCATTCTTCAGTCTGTGGCTGTTATTCCCATGGAAAGAAAGGCACTCTGCTCATGCTCAGGGGTACCTTTCTCCATTATGTTACCTCACCTGCCACCAGAATGAAATCCTGCTTCTAGGAAGGGGAGGGGAGCCTAAAGAGACCCTGATGTTGTTCTTGTGGCTGTTGTGTTTTTCATCCTAAAACTACCCCAGGAGGACTTAGCATTGAGAGTCTACTTTAAAAAAAAGGAAAGAGAAGAATGCTCCTTCGAATGAACAAAATAACTGGCTAACATTTGATGCACAGGGAAAAGAAAAGCAAGCACAAAAAGGTGTTTACCATTAGGGGTTCAGAAAGTGTTGGTGAGGCTGCTTGTGAAGGTGTGAGTTGGATTTCTTTTAGGCATGTTCTTTAAAGACCAAGGAGATCCTTTCCTTTTGGTGCCTTTCTCTGTTTACTGTTGCTACACAGCAAACCCATACATGTCTATTCCAAAGAAAAGGATGGATTTCATAGATTTCATAGAATCGTAGAGTTGTACTGTTGCTCCTTGGCTTCCGAATCTTCCTTCTTTCAACAGATTTGCTTTTCCCCTTCTTCCGACAACCTGCTCCATCCTTCAACTTTTCCATCCCTTCTCCTCTCACCATCCCAACTTGGAGACTGCAGTCTTGTGCACCTTTACCTGGGAGCAATGCCTACTACTGGATACAAGAAGCTTACCAAGGGATTCAACACATACAAGCGCATTGCATCTCAGAAAGTGTGTTAGGCACAGGTTGACTTGTTTCTGCCTTGCTTGAGCAATGTTTTCCCCAGGAAGACATAGTTTGACCAAGTGAATGGTGTGAAGGGAACCTTGTCTGAAGAGCCCAGGTGCTGCAGTGGGGACTTGGCTTTTCTCCTCCTTCCTTTTCCGTCTCCTCTGTGCCAGATTTCTGCTGAGGAGTTTCCCCTTGCCTCTTGCGGGAAGCTGAGAAAAATGACTGCGATGGAGTCGGAGGAGGGAGGAGAAAAATTTTTTTGTTTGGCTGCTGCAGCTGTATACAGAGTCTCCCTGCACCACTGCTGAATTTTTGCTTTAATTGGCCGAGACACTTCAGTCAAGAGTCCCATTTGTTGGGATTGTAAAGGATCTGGTATCTTTGTGCCGGAGAGTTTCCGCTAGGTGTTTGGCTTTGAATAGTCCACACTGTAGCTCAGGAGGGAGTGGGAAACTGTTGCTGGTTCTCCTCTTTTTCAGAGAACAGCTCAGGTGTGCAGGACAGCTGGAGGGTGGGGGTTATTTCCCCTGTCTTCTTCTAAAGTTACATAATGTAACTTTGAAATGGTGCAGGGTCTATTATTGAGACCTAGAGTTGGAAGGGACCCCAAAAGCCATCCAGTCTAACCGTGTACCATGCAGGAAGACACAAACAAAGCATTCCCTGTTTCCAACGACCATCCAGCCTCTGGTTAAAAACCTCCAGAGCAGGAGACTCCACTATGCTTGGAGGCAGTGTTTTCCACTGTTGAACAGCTCTCACCCAGTTGAGGTGGAATCTCTTTTCCTGCAGCTTGAATCCATTTCTCCATGTCCTATTCTCTGGAGCAATAGAAAAAAAGCTTGCTCCATCTTCAGTTTGACATCCCTTCAAATATTTAAACTGGGCTATCATATCACCTCTTAACCTTCTCTTCTCCAGGCTAAACATACCCAGCTCCCTAAGGACATGGTTTCCAGATCTTTCACTGTTTTATTCACCCTCCTGCAGACAAACTCCGCCTTGTTCACCTTCTTTGTGAATTGTGGTGCCAAGAACTGGACACAGCACTCTTGTTGAGGTCTGACCAAAGCAGAATAGAGTGGCACTTCCACTTCCCTCCATTAAAACTCTCAGACAACGAAAAGGAGCACAAAATGATGCTAAACATAAGATATAAAGAAATCCTGTAGCACTTTGGAGACTAACTGAGAAACAAATTTCTACCCAAAGCTTTTGTGGACTCCAGTCCACTTCATCAGATGCAAATGTGTTGAGCTGGGAATGGTTTGTCTGTTCATTTTTAAGGCAAGAAGTCTCACCCTGCCATTTTCATTCTGCATAGTTTTTTTCTTGGAAGAGAAACTACTTTTCTCTAGGGAAAGATTCGGGAGCTGTTTTCCACAGAGAACACATTTACCTGTAGTAAAACTACAATGGACCCATACCTGTAGTAAAACATATTTACCTGTAGTAAATATTTGGAATTTTCCTTCCCATTAGCATCTGCAATGTGAGCTAGGAATTGAAGGGGCATGTGTTACTGGTGAAACATTTGAACTGCAGAAGTGCTTTCTTCAGATAATTAAAGTAACATAAAAGCCTTTATGGCTGTATTTTCCATACTCTTACTCACATGAGTGCATGTGAGATTTCCCCATGCCCTTTATATTGCCAGTCTATTAATGCCAGCCTCCATTCTCTAAATGTGCTGATAGTAAAAACATACAGTGCAATGCTGTTAGGAACCACTTTTTTGATAAGTTAGCTCACACTGGTAATGCTTTTTTAGGCTATAAAAGCTCTGGTGCATATTTTGTCATTTCTGTTCTGTGCATTTGTAGGAGTCTTGTTGCTGAGTCTTGTTGCTGAGTAGAGGAGCTAGAACTGGAAGGAGGAAGGATAAGGGCCAACATTTTTCACTGTCTAGGGATGCTCACCTTAAAAAACACACACTATGTAGTACCAGTGACAAATAACTGTGCATGTCTACTCTTTCATATTCATGTGTATTCAAAGGTAAGACCCCTTGAAACATTCAATGTGCTTTGATAGATGACCATATCCGATAGTAATAATTAGAGTCCTAGTTACTTTATCAAATTAAGATCAATTAAGATCCTACATCATGACTCTGTTATGTGTCTAGTTGTGTATCTTGGCATCAGCTGGTGGCTCTGCATTGCTATATGCATGAAACACATCCACAAGGTTCTGTGCTGATTACAGGACCATAGCTGCATATGTCCGCTTGGCTTTCATTTGCCAAATGGGGCAAATGTGTTTTGGATTCGGATGCAAGATGTGGATTTTGACATGAATATAAGAAAGCAGTGAGTAAGCAGTTGCTCCTAAATTGAGATAAAATATTAGGATTAGTCTTGTTTCCTTCTCCGAGATGTTTTGGGTGGGTGGGAGAAGGAAACAAAAGATAACTGAGCTTAATGTGCCAATGCAGGAATGGGGAGAGTTCTTGGCCTCTAAATGTTGTTAGCCTACAGCTACCATCATAGCATTGGCTGTGTTGGTTTGGGCTGATTGAAGGGCCCCATATTCCACATCCTTGCTATCCTCCCTTAGAGGTCTTTAAACAGAGGCTGGATGGCCATCTGTTGGGGATGCTTTGATTTAGATTTCCTGCATCGCAGGGGTTGGACTGGATGGCCCTTGCGGTCTCTTCCAACTCTATGATTCTATGATTCTATCCAAGCTGAATGGAAGATGACAAAATCTGTCAGAGCAAGGCTGTTGCTGTATTAAACGTATAACTGTGGGGCTGATTCCTCATTCAGAGATGCTTGTTGTATGTCCGGTATTAAGGAGCACAGAACATAGAGTGGTCATTATTATAGAGACTTTTACCTGGATATAAAGGATTTTACCATACCCCCTTGGGGTGCATTTTTACTGTAGAAATAAAGCAGTTTACTTTAAGTGCTGTATCTCCACTCCAGAGAATCCTGGGATCTGTAGTTTTACCAGGTCTTAGCCTTCTCTGTCAAAGCATGCTGGTGCCTCACAAAACTACAGATCCCATGATTCTGTAGGATGGAGACATGGCTGTTAAAGTGATGTCAGATTGCATTATTTCTACATTGTAGATGCACCCCTACCTTTAGAGTGAGCGGTTTCAGGCCCTGCAGGAGATGTTGGGGTGCAGCTCCCATTCTCTATCATCATCAGATGGCTGAGAAGAAGTGCAATTCTGTAATACTGTAATACTTCAGCTCCTCCTTGGTTGTGGGTTTCCCTTCCATAGGATGCTAGACCATCCCTATCTCCTTTCACTGGCAAGAAAGATCTTTTTATTCAAACAGGCATATAACAATTAATTGGTTGCACTGTGTCTTTTAAAATATTTTAAAGGTGTTTGTACATAGTAGTTTAAACTGTTTTGTTACATTTTAAATGATTTTTACACTTTTAAAAATTTAAATGGCGTTTTAATAAAACAACCTATTTGTTTTTTAACTTTTTTATTATCGTGTTTTCAGTTTTAGCCTTTTTGTTACTCCTAGAGATGTTATTCTTCATTCGTTTTCTTCTCAAAGGAAGCCATGATTGGAAATTATCTTTCCATTACATGAAAGCCAAAATCATGCTAAATGATGGCTATTTGCAATTTGAGAAGTATTCTGCACTAAATCTGCACATGGTGTTTTGCTTTAAAAACAGCATTTTTCTGTAGGGAACAGTGTTTTGGCACAAAAATAAGATTTCTGTACAGCAAATAGGAATTTTGAGCAGAATAAATCTAAAGTAT
Source organism: Sceloporus undulatus (assembly GCF_019175285.1). Lineage (NCBI taxonomy): Eukaryota > Metazoa > Chordata > Lepidosauria > Squamata > Phrynosomatidae > Sceloporus > Sceloporus undulatus. Next base: position 195,878,552 of record NC_056524.1, on the reverse strand, counting down.
GAAGATTCTCTTCAGTCTAGGATTCATCTTGTCAAGGTTTTTCAACACTCAAAAAACATATTTTTCAAATATTTTTCAAATATTTTCAATTAGTTTTTCCAACCCTTCAAAGCTGTTTTGGATTCCATGCCAAGAGAAAATGTGCAATATTAAATGAATGAATGAATGAATGAATAACTATCAATGTGTTTAACAGAAGGAAAGAAATATGTGAAAATAATAAAAGCTCTTTATCGCTGCTACTACTACTTCACATCTACTTTACTGTCCAGACTCTCACTTCTGCAGCTACTCCTTGGAAGAAAGACTTAACCTCCAGGGTTTGGATACCTTAAAACAAAAGACTTATCTCCATGGATTAGATGCCTTAAAATATTGTTGACTAAAGATCTTTTTAATAATCTCATACAGTCATAGTTACAGAAGGAGGGGTGACATATTCTTCTATATTAATTAATTAATTTTATTTATTTATATTTCACCTTCCTCCCAGTATTCAGGGCAGATAACAAAATTTAAAACAATCCAAATCAAAACAGTACAAAGCATTAAAAATACAATGTTTAAAAAACAATTAACAATTTTAAAAAGTTAAAAATATGACATATTAGAATTTAAAAACTGTGTATAAAAAATTCTTACACAACCTTATACAGCACCTATGTCAGTGCAAGAAAGCCTGGCAGCATAAAAATGTTTTTATCTGCCTCTGAAAGGAAAGCAGGGATGCAGCCAGCCTGGCCTCTCTTGGGAGGAAATTCCAGAACCTGGGAGTAGCCACTAAGAAGGCCCTCTCTAGTTCCCGCCAAATGTGTCTGAGAGGGTGGTGGAACAGAGAGTTGCAGTTACATGTGAATTATTTCTTTACAGATAAACATTAGGGCAAAACAGACTGCCTCTTCTGAAGCCAGATTAGGGCTGCGACATGGAGCGGCAAATGGCCACTCTTTTTTGCGTTGGCAAAAGCTGGCTTTTCCACCCTGCTGTGGTGGGAATCCAACTTTAAAGCGCTCTGGTGGTGTGTGGCATATAAATGCTCCACCACTGGAGCACCTGGAAGCTGGCCCCCATGTAAACAGTCAGGTGGCTTGAAGCTGGTTCTGGACATCTTGGGGGCATGAGATACTCTAGCTTAGCTCAGAAAATGCACATCTGGCACCAGTACAGGGCTGTAGCAAAAAACAAACAAACAAACAAACAAAAAACAAAGGAAGGAAGGAAGTGGACAACTGCAATGGATGTAATTACACCGTAGACAAACCAGATAGTCCAATGGGGAGCATGGGGTGAAGGAGGCATGTGGGGTATCACTTGCATACTGAAGTTCTGTATGGGTGGAGCATTGCACATGCGACTGTGTGGCTGATCAAACGGGTGGTCATGCAATAGGATGGCATCTGGGTGGAGGTGGAAATTACTTGGAGGTTGCAGGTGGTGTGTTGTGCATGCATGATGGGGAGATGACAAAAAAAAATTACGCAGTGGTGCAGCTTGATGCTGCGCCGTGTGGTCTGCCCATGGGTATTCAGCCTACCTTGGGAGCAGGCCATGTGGACAGCAGGGTTTTGACCCTTTTTTTGGAAAAAGCAGGATTGAACTGTTTTTTCCTGCCTTCTGCTCCAGCCCAATGATAGATCTTTGTACACTCATCCCTCCATATTTCCGGCTTTGATATTTGCGGATTTGATTATTCACAGATTTGATTAATATGTTATCTCTAGGAATATCTAGGTCCTCCAGTGCAACTCTATGGTCAACTTTAATTAAAAGTTGCACTGAAAGACCTAGAGATTCCTGGAGAGAATACTCTACTAGGCCTTTGTGGCTCCTCCAGTGCAACTCTGTGGTCTGCGTCTGTCAGATATTGACCACAGAGTTGCACTGGAGGACGTAGAGATTCCTAGAGCGGTGTCCTCTCAGGTAAAACATGATGTTTTTGTTATTTGCAGTTTTTCCATATTCACGGGGGTCTTGTGCCCCTAACCCTAGTGAATATGGAGGGACAAGTGTACTTATGAATCTTGTCTAGTTCCTTTCTAGCTGCCGTTCCATGTCCTAGACTTCTGATTTCTGACTGCACTTTACCTTCTGATTAATGATTGAGTCAGAGTATGGAAAATCTAGAACAATTTCAGTGTCTTCATTATCTACTTTAAAGTTACATAAATCATCTAGGGTCAGTCTGCTTGTTTTCTTAATGTTGAACTGTAAACCTGCCTTTACACTTTCTTTCTTGACTTTCTTCAGTAATCATCCCAAATCTTTGCTATTTTTTGCTAATAGTATGGTGACATCTGCATATCTTATATTATGGATGTCCTTTCCTCCAGTTTTTATCCTTCCTTCCTTTGAATTTATTTCTGCTTTACATATGAAATGTTCAGCACACATGTTAAACAGATAAGAGAGATAAGATGTAACCTTGCCCGACTTCCATTTCCAATTGGAAACCATTCAGTTTCTCCATATTCTGTCTAGATGGTAAGTAGCCTTTTGTATTTAGTACAAATTATGCATCAGGAGAATCAAATGTTGTGGCACAGCCATTCCTTTAAGAGGTATCCAGTTTTTCATAATCTATACAATCAAAGACTGCTATACAGACTGATTTTCTTCTGGAATTTTTGATATGCTGCACTATCCAATGTATGTTTGCAATATGGTCCCTAGTGCTTCTTCCTTTCCTGAACTTGGACAGTTGGCATTTCTTGCTCTATATATGGTACAGTAAAAGTGTTATGTTATAAAATTTTTGAGCATCACTTTGCTTGCATGGAAAATTAATGCAATCACCCTGTGCTTACTGCAGTCACTGATGTCTCCTTTCTTCAGGATTAGAATGTATATTGAGCATTTTCAATCTGTGGGACATTGTTTTGTTTTCTATATTTGTTGACAGATTTTAGTTAGAACTCAAGTAGATTCTGTCTCTATAGTGTGAAGTGTGCATTCCCACCAGCATGGAAAAGTAGTGTCATTGGCCTTTCTAGTACAGTAGTGTTAGTTGTAGCAGCCTTTCTAACTTCATGTCCTCTGAATGTGTTGGCCTACAACTTCCATAACGGTAGCTAGTATGGCCAGGGTTTATGTCATCCAGGGGATGATATTAATTGTGTTCTGAAATGTGAAGTCGAAAGCTTTCATGGCTGGCATCCATGGTTTTTTGTGGGTTTTTCGGGCGATGAAGCCATGTTCTAGAAGATTTTCTTTCTGATGTTTCGCCTGCATCTGTGGCTGGCATCTTCAGAGAATGCTTGCCTGGAAAAAGTGGGTCTATATATACTGTGTGAGCCTGGGAACGCAGGAGTGATTTGCATGTGTATTGTTATCTGCTGATGGCAGGCCTTAGGCTTGGAGGCTAATGCAAAAGAGGATTAATGTCTGCTAATTGGTGAGGGTGGGTCTACTCTGAATACCAATTTTCTCCTCAAGATTGCAGTCGACAGCAGTCTTTCTCAGCTTTGCCTGTATGTGGCAGGTATCAGCTACATGCAAAGAATGTAGCTCTGCTATTCCCTTTGTTTACATGATCAGTGTGTGTTTCTAAATTGACAATTATCACAAATATCTCTGTGACTTCCTCCAACTTACAGTTTAATGACTTTCCTTGATACTTTATTAACTTGAAAATTGATAGGTGAGAATAATATTCTAATTAGATCATCGTGTTCTTGGAGGGAGGATTAAGCATATAGTTCATCCATATGTGGTTATGGTGGAACCACAATACATACTGTTGCTTAAGCCCTGGCATCTCTATCTGTCTTGTATTTATTTTAAAAAATTGTACAGTCGCGCCTCGCCATATGCTGCCTTTTTATAGGCGGCTTTGAGCATAGGTGCTCAAAGCCGCCGGCGCGCGCGGGGCGGAAGGGGCGGTGTGTCCCATTCAATTGAATGGGCGTGTGCGCCCGTTGCGCCCCGCGCGCTGCCACGCCGCCACACCGCCATGCACGAGCCCCATTGGAAACAATGGGGCTCGAGCATAGGCGGAACTTATTATACGTGGAGGGATCCGGAACAGATCCCCCATGTATAATAAGGTTCCACTGTATTGTGATTGGGTAATTGTTAGCTGGATTTGGCCTTAAAAGGTTCCCTCTGATATGTTTTATGAAAAACGAACAATGCTTGATAAACGTGACAGCTTCCTGTTAAGATATTTATTGAGTTGCTCTATAAAAGTTGCCCTGTGTAATTTGGTAAGGCTAATAAAACAAAAAATGGCACCAGAATTTGTGTTTGGATTCCTTCATTATAGAAATGATACACCACTAAGTATGGGTTTAGGCAACATGATTTTAATGATAATTACAATACAGTATATGATTAGAAAGCTTGCTTGTTAGCTGAATATAGAGTCAAAACAAAAGCAGAGTTCTGCTTTCACAGGGACTCATGCTGGTAAGTGTTCAGGTTTCCATGATCTAATCACCATAGGGGGTATGCATGGATTCATAGCAGAATGGATTCATAGCAGCATCTTTCTGCTGTGTCATATGCTGCATGTGTGTTGGTAGCAGGTGAATGAGCAATCACAGCATAGTGATTATGAAATTAAGTTATTCCTCCAAATTATTTAATTGATTTGATATGCTGCCTTTCTCCTGGACTAGGACTCAGGGTGGCTCAAAGAAGAAATCAGTTAAAACCTAACAATACAATTTTAAAAACAATTAAAATCATCTAATCTAAAACAGTGTAAAATTATTTTTAAAAGATACAAAAGTTAAAGAATTGCACACCACAGTAAGAAGTTTCCCTGAGAGTGATTACATTTTAAAAGCCTACTTAGCAAAAAAGGTCCTGGCTCAATCAATCAATCAATCAATCAATAGCTTCTGCTATTGCTTCACTATGTGGACTTTGTTTTCATTTATCTTATGGAAATGTGAATATATTTTGCTGTACAGTTTCCCAACATGCACACTTTCCTATATATTTTCTTAATGTACACAGTACATTTTCCACCCCCGTTGATAAAAGCAAAGTAGTGTCCATTTTTCAGAGACAGACACTTTGAGTTGCATCTATTTGTGTGTATTTCAACAGGAAAAAATCCCCTGCTTGTAGTTTATTTTGCACTGTTTAGAAAGTTGAAGATACATGCAGACTTAAGTTAATAGTCTCACAGACCACAAATAGGATCAATTCATTTAACAAGCCACTTAATACCTAATGAGTAAGGCATGAGCAGGCTCCAATAATATTTTTTTTAATGATAGATTACAGGATAACGTCTTTGTTTTACGTCATGATCAGTTGTACTTTATTGTGAAAGGAACAAGCTAAGGCAAGACTTTTGTTTCTGTTTTTCATTAATTACATCCTGTATTGCCCAAATGTGAGAAATTGGTTATAATTAACTATGGTTTGAACTTTAAACTGGAGGTTATGAAGCAGGTTTACTTACTTAAAATAAAGCATTTGGGTTTGGGTTTTAGTGTTAGATTGTGATTAAATAAAATTATAACTGAAAGAAAGCTTCCAGTTTCATCCTTCTGGGCAAAGCAAGGCAGGGCAGGGGAGAGCATGCAAATCTGAGACCTGCCTAGGTTCAGTTCTGTCACAACAAATCATGGTTTGTTGTGATGATTGAATGCAACTAATGTATATAAAATGATTTGAACAAGAGTGTGTAGTCAACGGCATCCCCATGCTTGGTGTTACCTGGTGTGTGGGATGGGGGTGGCTGCTAAGAGGGGCTGGCCATGCAAGGGAGGAGGGGAGGGGAGGGGAGGGAGGCTCATCCTTGCTTCGCCTCAGTGTGGCTCCCTCCTCACTAAGCCAGGAGGGATAGCCTTGGCGCTGCCTCACCTCCGCACGGCTCCCTCCTCACGAAGAAGCCATGTGGAGATGAAGCCAAGAGGGGCAGCCCCTCCTTTGCCTCTGATTGGCTTCCTTGTGAGGAGGGAGCCAAGAGAGAGGTGCTAAGACAGGTGCACTTGCCCACCCTCCTTTCTCACTTCCTTGGCTTCCTCCTCAGGGAGAGAGCCACAGCAACAAAGAAGAAAGGACGTCTGCCAGCACCATGCCCCCTGCAGTGGGAGGAGGGACCTACTGGGTGTCACCCCTCTTCTGTGGTATCACCCAGTGCGGTCTGCACCCCTCTACCCCCAAGCGACACCACTACCAATAGTGTAATAATTATTAAAGTATTGAACATGAAGAAGTACAGTGGGTCCTTGTTATCTACTGGGTGTTGGTTCCAGGATCCCCTGTGGATAACAAAATCGATGGATGCTCAAGTCCCATTAAATATAATGGCATAGCAAAATAGTGTCCCTTATATAAAATGGAACATTGAGGTTTGCTATGTGGAATGTATACTTTTAAAAAATATTTTCAAGCAGTGGATGCTTGAATCTATGGATAAAAAAACTGCAGATAAGGAGGGCTGACTGTGTTACTGAGTTTTGTATTATGATTACCTACCTGTAGGTAGTTGCTTTGGCAGCATAGGACAGGCTGTTTTGTAAATTTTGTAGGCAGCACCTCAGAAAAACAAAGTGAAGAAGCCTTTCCTTGCCATTTTTGGCCTTTCTGTGTTGAATTGCTCTACAGTATCCTTTAGTGTTTTTGTTGTTACAAGGGCCTGTTTGGAAAGTATTTGTTTAAAAGCACTAGATTGTGAAGTTGAAGGCTTTCATGGCCGGCATCCATAGTTTAGTTGCATCTAAAACCACTAGATGATTATTTCAACAGCTATGTCTGTCATCTAGTTGTTTGCATCATATATATGTTACCCAAAATGCAAGAGTCCTGAGAGGGCACCCAAAATCAATATACAAAGGGAGGATTTAATGAGATCAAATGACAGCTGCAAGAAGGCTTTGGGTGACTAAAGCCAGGGCAGACCTGTGTATAATGGTTCCAAAAAAAGTGAACTTGCAGAGTGCAAGTTCCAAATGGTTTTTATTTAGAAATAAAGAAATGACCACTTAGCTATCATACATGTTTAAGAATTAGTGATATAAAGGTGGTAGTTAATAGTGACTTAGAGCTTTTAGAAGAGGGTAATACTGTACCAGGTTCAGGTGCGGAGTTCTAATCTGGTATGGGGGAACACAGTGAAGGGAGCCTGGCTCAGCACTCTGCCTGAGGATTGTGGGTGCTTTGTGTGTTCCAAAGAGTCCAGGTAGATATAGACAGGGTTTTTCTCTGACCTCAACTGAGACTGAATTGGCACTGCCCAAGTGGGCACATATATAATACACTTTATTAAATAGGGCAAAACTATTGTTCTCAGACTGGAATCTGCCTTATGCTGGCTGTGTATATGTTCATTGCTGGCAAAAGTCCTTTTTTCCCTGTATATTTAGCATCCATAGGATATGAATGCTTTTAGTAACCATGTCCCATACTTAATAAAGAACAGAAGTGGGTTTTCACAGATACATCTATAAGAGATGAATTAACTTTAATCTTTTTTGCGTATTCAAGTAGAAAGGAAGTTGAGAAATTAAAAATAGAATTCTTTATTAAGGTAGTCTGTCAAATTCATTGCTATCAGCCTTTGCTGGGTCAGAAGATTGAATTTAATGAGAAGGGATTTGCAAATTATTACTGTTTTCCCATACACTTGTAGGAGTCTGACTCTTTAAAACACACCGGAGAGAAATCTTCTATTAATTGCTCCATCTGTAGTGGGTGACAGATATCTTTTTTTTAGATGTATAAAACTTGTCTGCCCCTTCTCCCATCATTTGTGATAGGAATTACTTGATGGTCAAATTGTACTGAAGAAGCCTTCTCTTTTGTACATACAAAACCCTGGACACTAGGAATGCAGCAAAAGATCTTCTTTCTTCAGCCTCTTTCTGACCTACAGATGAGGATGTGTGCTGCTGACTAATGTTGAAGTGCTGATAACATGTTTCAGGGGAAAAACTTACTGATCCAGTGTTATTTTTTCTAACTGACACTAGCGATGTTAGTCTTTTTCAACAGGCCTGGGGAACTTTTGGACTCCAAATGTAGATGAACTATTACAGTACTCCATTTGTACCTGACTACTAACCAGGGTGATAAGAACTGGGGGTTTAACAATATCTAGAAGGCTGCAGTTTCCCAGCCATGTGTTAGACGGTGCACACATCATGTGAAATTATTGAGTGCACTCCCATGAAATGTGTTTCCCCCTCACTGTGGCAGTCTCTCTCTCTTTTTCATTTAGTATGGACAGAGCTCCAGAAAAATGATTCATACAGATAAAGAGGTCATTTTCAAAACATGATTCAACACAAGCTGGTCTTGGCTGGCTATTATTGTGTGCCTTCAAGTCATTTTGATTTATGGAGATGCTAAGGTGACCCTATCAAAAGGATTTCTTGGCAAGTTTCTTCAGAGGGGGTTTGCCACAGCCACTCTTTGAGGCTGAGAGAGTGTGCCTTGCTCAAGGTCACCCAGTGAGTTTTTATGCTTAAGTGGGGATTTGAACCCTGGTCTCCAGTGTCACTGTCCAGCACTCAAACCACTACACCACACTGGCCCTCCTTTGCTGGCTAGCCTTTGTTGTTTCTCAGTGACACCAAGAAAACATACACACCCACATGTGTAGATGCAGTGCACACTAGTTTTAGGCATATCTTTGGGTTAGAGGTGGGACTGTGCAACTGTACTAAGTCCTTTTAGTAACAAAACTGTAAGCAACTGTTGGAGATAGTATCTCCTTCATTTTATTAAATAGTAATTAATGACCTAATTAAAACTGAGTATGAGAAACTCCTATGAACTTAATACAATCTAATGGTGAAAGTTATCCCATGCTTCAGAGTGTTCTGTGACTGAAACACATTGTCCTTGTATGACTTACCTTAAGTTAAATGGCTTAAATAATACGACAGTACTTGGAACTAAGGGGCTCTACAGACTGCTCCTAAGGGGTGGCCTGCAGCTGCCCTTTTTTATGCCAGATCAGGGCTGTGGTAACCTCATGCCACAGCCCCGATTTGGCCCTTCGAGGTTGTGAAAAAGGAGCCACTACAAGTGGCTCCTTTTTGCATCCTCAAAAGGGCACCATAGTTGCATTGCTGTGGCTACGCGATACTCCTTCGGCACTGCGTCATATGGGCACAGCACTGGAGGAGCACCATGATGTTGCACACTATGTGGAGCAGTGTGCAGCATCATGATGCCCTGGGGTGGAGTCAGGGCATACATCATCTGGATGCGACACCCCGATTCCATCCCAGCCGGCCTTAATGGCAGGTCTGAAGAGAGCCTAAGGGAGTGGATAGCCAGCCAGTTCACACTTTGGGAGGCAGAATGTTTATTCTAGTGCACCTATTTAGTGACCAGCCAGACATTTATTTCGATATTGCCATGCTTTGTAAAGATTATGTGGGGTGGCAAGTCCTGCCTTGGAACAGTGGGCTGAATTAAACTACCTCTAAGATATTTGATTCTTAAGATATGGGTAGTATTTAGAAGACCCAACAGTGATCACAATTATATTCTATATGCCATAGGAAGGCATTGCATATGAATGCAAGACTTTGAGATTATGGCAATGCTAAATCAAAACATTTATTTATATTTATTTATTTTAGCTATTTGACAGCAGACTTCTTAAGGAAAAAATGTTCATGGTTACGCTATGGTTTCAGAGCATTGTGATGGTCAGATGCAGGATTGTGGGTTTCTTTTCACGTTTCAGTTCATGGTTAAAGATAAGTGATGCTGAATGACGGACTTGATTTCAAGTAACAATATTTAAACATACTTGTCACATGGAGAGGAAATTGAATGTATATTCCATCCAACACACATGCTTATGAGATACATGAATAATGGAAATACACCAGTGGTGAAGAATAATTAGCATTTTGCTGTGGTATAGCATTTCACACAATCTTGGATGTGTACAAGAATGTTATTACATGACTTTTCACATTTAACTTCTGTTACCATGTCTAGAATCTAATGTGAATTAAGGTGACTGGCTATTGATAAGAATTGTTTCATGAGCTGATTAGGAACAAAATCGTTTTTTATCATAGCTTGTGATCTTCACTGATTGTGAGGTAATTTGCAGTAGAAATGTCATTCAGGGTAATTAGATTGTGCTTTAAAAGCAATAAGTTGTTTTAACAGCTTCCCTTTGAGATATGATTAACACATGATTAAGGGTCATTATGTCCTTATGGATCAGTCCATCCTATTTGCATACTAGAAAATCTTGAACTTACAATGGCAAAGTGGACCATATTGAAAAACACTGCTGCTTTTTGGGGAGTGTCCCATTGAAAAAATAATACCCCAGAATATTCTGTGTTACTGACATGTAGTTTGTTTTGTTTTATGTTTTCTAAACTCTGCTGCTTTTACAGAGTTATACCAATTTGACTCTTTAGAGCAAAGAATACTGCATTAAACTGCCTAGCAGACTCTTTCCAAACTCTATTTGCAAGTGTGGAATACTAAACTTGGAACTCCCAACTGAAATATCTTTTTGTAACTTGCTTCCCACAGATGTCTGACTGGGGAGTGTCATTATAGGACCCCCAGATGGCAGTGGAAGTAGTTATATATGTGATGCTTGGAATTCCTGTGGCTATTCTTGTTTTCAAAGACCATAAAGTTCTTGGCAGCATTCATACTGCAGAAATAATCCACTTTTACACCACTTTAACTACCATGGCTCATTTCTGTGGAATTTTGGGAATTATAGGGTTTTTTAAAAAGATGTTTAGCCTTCTCTTTCAGAAAGCTGTGGAGTCACAACCAACTACAATTCCCAGAATTCCAGTGCATTGAGCCATGGCAGTTAAAGTGGTGTCAGACTGGATTATTTTTGTAGTGAAGATATAGCCCTTGTCTAGCTTCCTGATTTGTGTCTCCTTGAAGCCACCCATGACATTGTCATTAGACTGTTAGATTGCAATGTCATTGTCAGCCAAGGTGCTTATACTTTTTCAGTTATCCTATCAACAGTGAAGTTACCAAGGGCTCTTGTTAAGACAAGGCAGTGAAATGGATTTTGCAAATAAATGAGATATTACAGTGATATGTCTTTAGGCAGATTTCTCTTTCCCACTCAATTGTCTAGATGTCACAGTTGCAATGCACTGTATTCAAGTATGCTTTGTAGCAGCACACGGCCAGAAAAGTGGCTAGTTTTGTTTTGTACAGATTGATTGGTGTTAACTGCTTCCAGTTGCAATCTTTATGAGTTGAACTGAGACTCTAAGTGTATTCTAGTGTGTGCTTTTATTTGGAATAAAGGTTTTAGTTCATTATGTTGCAAAATAGTGTGAACAACCTTTCTCACCCTGGTAGGATAAGTAAGACGATCCTGGTTCCAAGGTAGTTCCATGTTATCACTAAGTTTTATTGTTTTGCTTTTGCAGTAATCAGTTTTTTGATTTATAATAATTGAACCAATAGCCCATACTGTGAACCTGAAAAAGACAAAAGACTTCCAACTCCAGCTACATAAAGAGGGAAAGTTGCCCTTGTGTATTCAGCAGTGTGCTTTGAAATCCAAAAGCCATAGGGTCTGGGCTTTAGTCAATAGCATTCAGATGGTTAGTCATTTTGTCAGTTGTTCTCTTCTTGCCTTATCAAAAATGGCCCACCTGCAACATAAGACACAAGTTAGAGAACACATAATGCTCAGATTCAGGAAGATGTACTTCCGCAGAATCAGAGAAATATATCTGCAAGAGAAAGGACAAAGAACAGCGAGATTATTAGACAACGGCAGGTGTAATTACTACAAGCCATCAAGGCATATTTATATACTTCCGTTGAGACAGTGTTCTGCTAGCAGTTAAAGGGTCACCATAATTACAAGTGTGTTTAGCCATGCTAAATTATATTTGAGATTGTAACCAATTTGCTGTGGAATTCTGAGACTCTATAGGAGATACTGTTTTGAAGATGCTGTTGTCTTCAAAGCTAACTGCCTAAAAGCACCAAGAGTGAAGCTTGTATTTTCCCTACCATCAGAGCATTTCAGTGCCTTCCTGTAATCTAAATCAAAGTATGAATTATGATTTTCATTTAATTCCACAAACTAGTAAACTATTTGCTTATCCTAATTCAACAGGAGGACATTTTTTTACAAGTTTTCTCTAGGTCCTTAGCATTTAAACCCTACAGGTGCTTACAGAAAAAGAATAATTTATGGATGTCAGCCAAGACCTATGCATATTTACTCAAAAGTAAACTCTGGTAAATCCAGTGGTATTTAGGCAGCCATTAAATGCCACTGACGTGAGAGTAAGCCCAGCTAAACTGTGTGAGATTTTGTTCTGAGTACACAGTACATAGGATTGTACTGTCTTGTGCTAAGGATTACAGCTCTAGTTTAAATTTTTTCTTCATTTAATACTGTCTTTATCTATGGCAACAATATAAAATAATATGGATTCAAATGGCAAGAAAAGAGATCCCAGGAAAACATTAGGAAGAATGTATTTACTGTAAGAACTGTTCAGCACTGGAAAGGACTGCCTTGGAAGGTGAGGGAGTCTCCTTTGGAGGTTTTAGAACAGGTTGGATGGGCATCTTTCCGGAGAGCTGTGTATTCCTGCATGGCAGGGGGTTGAACTAGGTGGTTTTTGAGGTCTCTTCTAATTCAAAGTTTCTATGATTTGATGAGAAATACTTAAATTATGATGCATTAGAATGGGACTTGTGTTACCTATTATGATACTACCCTGATTTCAAGGGGTAATGGTGGTGAAAGTTCAGTATTTTCTGATTTTTAATTTGTTCCTCTTTTTTTGACATCTTATATTTGTTGTTGGTTTCTTTTTCATATATAGGAGCTTATCTTACTAACAAATAAGATGGTTTACCTCTTTGAATTCAGGATCCTGGATACCCCCAGATGTTATCATACCTAAATTGCCACCTATGTAGCTGGGATGTCACAGCCCAGATGCATGCTGAGTCAAAGTCTCACTCAGCTGGCCAGTTTTTGAAGTCGGAAGCTTCCCAACTTTGAAAAAGTGCTGTCTGAGCAAGGCTTTGACCCAGGATACATCTGAGTGGCATCCCAGCTAGATAGGCGGCGATTTAGATATGATAACATCCGGGGGCATCTCGGATCCTGAATTCAAGCAGGAAGAAGTAAACCAACTTATTTGTTAATGGGATAAACTCCATATATTCACTGAAGTGGTGTTCATCAGGAATAATTTTTTTTTAAAAAAAATTATGATTATGCAAAAGATAGTGATTAGGCTTATTTGTTCACTGTCTCCTGTTTCATCTTAGGCATGAGAGTAACACCCTGAAAAAGAACAGAAGTTTGACTGTATTAGGTTTTGCATTTACACTTAGCCAATTCTGCAGATGTTGCATGAGGTAAACCCTGCAAATTTTGAATCTAGGGCTTCAATATTGAGTCGTCAGTCAACTCAGGTTTAGAATGATTTTCCTAATTTCCAAAGGACCAACAATCTTGTTAAGTACTCTGCTGATATCTCAGCTGCCATTTCTGCATTCTGTTCCACAATTTATATTTATATAAATATAAATTCTGAGGAAGATTTTTCTTTATAAAGCTGAACATCATTCCAAGCTTCGTAACTAGTGTGTGTGTCACCTGTCTATTGGCTTATAGTGACTCCATGAATTTCATAGGATTTTCTAAAGCAAGGGTTTATTTCCACTTCCATCCTCTGAAATGTAATGTCCTCTCAAGTTTAACCTACAACACCTGGTATTTGTTGGCAGTCTCCTATCCAAATATTAACCAGGGCTGACCCTGCTTAGCTTCCATGATTAGACAATCTCCTGTCTTTAGGGTATTTAGGCTCTACCAAAGCAAAACCTAATCTCTCTCTCTGTGTGTGTGTGTGTGTGTGTGAAACAGAGAGAGAGAGAGAGAGAGAGAGAGAGAGAGAGTAGTTCTTAGAAAGCATCTGCAAACCTTTGAAGGAGGAAGCAACCTAAGAATGAAGTATTATAATGTGGGCAGAGGAAGCCCAGGAGGATTATATTTACATTTATGAGGAGGAAATGCAAATTATAAAACAATGGCAGGACTTTGTTAGGGAGCAGCATGTTGCTTATTCAAAAGTTCTTTCCAAGTAGTACTGGACCAAATATTTCAGTGGTTCTTTTTGAACCATGTGTGAACGTATGAGGGCAGCTGACAATGCCTCTGAAGATGGGTGGATTGGGAAAATAATGTGTGTGGCATTGAAAAGGGATGTGGTGCATTTTGCATTTACCCTATTAATTCTAAGAAGTGGACAACAGATCTCTCTGGCTGAACTACCATTTTGAAAGACTCTGTGCATTCTCACAGGAATGTGAGGTTCTTTTGCAACCTGACCCTGTAGGTATATGAAGGAATTCTGCCAGGCTGTGAATCTCTGAAGGAAACACTCCATGCAGTTGCCAAGCATTCAGAGCTTTGGAAAGTCTCTTACATGAAGAAGATCCCTCTGTAGGATTAATAAAGTCAGTATACAGTGCCCCTCATATAGATTTCTTTTGAGTTTCTCTATTTCTCCTTCCTTTGAAAGTAACAGAGAAAACACTTTGCTTTCCTAGGAAGACAAATAATTTTAATGAAATGTATTAAGTGTTTGGTTTGGTAGGGCCTGATTCAGTCTGATCATGTAAGCTAAGCAGGGTCAGCTCTGGTTAATAATTGGATTCATTGGACAGCCAATGAATAGCAGGTGTGTAGGATATATTTGAGAGGAAGGAACTGGCAAAAACCACTTGCCTAAGAAAATCCTATGAAATTCATGAAGTCACCATGACAGGCAACATGCACACGCTAGTCAGTAATTTTGGAATGGGGCTTAACTTTATAAAGAAATACCTTACTCAGAAGGCCCTAAACTACTTCCTTATAAATAAGTAATCCCAAGGAATAAAGGAAAGTGGTGTCAAAAATGAAGCCCAGGGCTTCCTTCTGCTTGCTGGCTGAAATAACAGAAATGCTGATAGAATGTACTGAGCTGTGAAGTGGGTCATTTGTCAGGGAATACCCAAGAGAACTCTGTCACAACTTGAAAACACATGTAAAAGCATCCTGGAGGGTAGTGTTACCCTTCCCAGTTATGAGGCTCTAGCCAGCCTTACCCTTTATGATCACGTATTCAGCAACTGTGAGAAGAGGAATGGGTAGAGCTCCTTGCCACAAAGAATGATCCTAGGCAAATCAGGACACTGTTTTTCATGGTAAAGTACTTTATAGTGTGACTTAGTAACACCTCATTCTTTCAATGCAGAATTTGGAAAGCTATTGCTTAATTAACTGCAGTAGTTCCAAGGCATGCCAACATAGCTATCTGCTGCTATTGTTACAATGTTTAAAAGTAGTATATCATTTTTCAAAAGCAATGAAATCTGTGTTACAAAGCTGCTGGTATGTGATTCAAAACACACTCTCCTCCCACCCACTTCATCTTTGCCGTAATACTCTCCCATGAGAAAGCGGCATTAGCCAGCATGAACCAGTAGCATGAGCAAATGCTGACATGACACTTCACTTTTGTCACTTACTGAGGCTACAAACACAGCTTAAAAACTTTAAAAATGCACTGCAAAAGAAAGGAAGTTAACCCTCATCAGTTTTACATGCACTGTACCTTAATTTGTTGTAGAAGGACATTTATTACAAGCAATTAGTTACTCCTAAACTCTCTTTCTTTACATGAGGTTTGTTTCAGTGTGTTAACTGAATCACTTTTAGTGAACTTGACAGCCTCTCAAGAGCCAGTAGCAGGCGCTGGTTAAACCACTGCAAAGAGAAGACAGCCTGGGCAAGACAGTTTTAATGTGAATGTGTCTTGGTTAACAGAAGAGTGATCTGATAATCCTGCCTCTGCAGTAGTATTAAAGCTCCAGATTGCAACTGTGGACCAAGTGCTGAAGCACACTCCAGAATGGCTGACCTACTTGGAGTATGAATGAGAGCACCCAGGCTGCAGAGCTACCATCTGGCTTGCTCGAGCTGTTCCCTTGCAGGAAGCACAGCAGATTCTGGGATACCTGGGGAGAAAGGAATGGATGTTTACTGCCCTAATGCTGCCTTTTATTCCTTGCCTTGAAAAAAAATCATCCTAGTCAGGGAGTCATGGGGCAAAAGAACTAGTTTTTTTTTATTTTTACAGCTCAGTCAAAAAAAGGAATAACACCCTCAAACTTTGCAATGTATGAACCATCTGTAGTGGATACATTCCAAATGCTTGTCACCAGGAAATGCTTTTAAGATTGGGATAGGCTTGGGGAACCTGGGGCCTTCTAGATGCTGTTGAACTTCATCTCCCCAAAGCCCAAGCATCATGCCCAATGGTGATGCATGATGGGGGAAGTTCAGTAACATTTGGAGGGTCACTGATTCCTCACTCCTGGATTAGGAAGTCTCCCAAATATAGCCAACCTGTATTTCCCTTTAGATAAGAACCATTACTTCTTGCTTGCCTCCATTGTAAGAAAACAGCAGCAGAGACGGTAATAAAAAGGGAATAAATGAGCTTTGCTGGGTAGGTCCCCCCCCCCTTTGAACTCTTTTGGTCCAATTGTTCATGTCTTTCACGTTGTAAATAATGATGCTTAGCAGTAGCAGTTCTACAGAGCTTTTCACATGCCAGAGGATTCTCCAGACACCAGTTAATTAATAAGAAGAGAAGTTCATTTGTTAGCTTTTGGACATCTTTTGGCACAAGTAAAACAAAAGTTAAATTAACATGGAGAAGAGTGTTCCATTGTGTCTCCTAGTTGTTTTTTCCCCATAAGTCGTTGTTTTGTTCTTATTGTCTTTCACTCAAGTAAAGTTGAAATGCTGGTTAGTTTAGACAGGTATATAAATGTGCCTGGGATTGCTGAAGACACTCTCGTTGTAATCAACAATGTTCCTCCTATTCTACCTCTTTCCACTGATTTCTCTAGACATATATTGAAGATATAAAGTGACTTACCTAAGTCAGCACACTTTTAACCTCTTCCCCAGCATCCATGCATTGAATAGGATGTCTAATAAATTGATGTTTATACAGACTTAGGAGTGCATGTGCATAAGTGCTGCTGTACAACAGATTCTGATTGTATGGTGTTTCTAAGCATAGACAACTCAGGTAAGTACTTTTTTTTTGGAAAATCTGACTCAACACATGGATGTTGCAGCAAAAAAATAGACATTGCAGCATCATGGATGGACTCAGCAGGTTACAGTCTTGCCCACACCACACAGTGTGTATGCCTGATGGCTGAACATGCTGTCTACTGCTACTTTCAACATCATGCATCTAGTTCACGCTGTGGTAAACATAGATCTGGGCTATAGGACTTTACAAAACAATCAGATGAGGTTCACCTACTGATATGCTCCTATATACATAAAAAATAATCCAGTCATGTCAGGTAACTGGATTTCTAATCTATTGTACATACTCAGCTAGAAGTTGACCTTGTGCATAAACCCCTGGTTTGGGGGTCAAAAATTATGGATTTTGATATGACACATGGAAAAGAAGAGGGTAAAAATTAGGGGCATGTAACAAAGGATGTAAAGGATGAAGCAAAGGAAAACAATGTCAAAGAAAAAGCAGTGCCATGGCAGATAAAGCAGAGGGGTTGGTGTTTCTTTCAGGTACTCCTAGGGTGGTCTAAGCTCTTGTCTTTTGCCACTCTTCTCAGAGAAGTGGGGGGAGGGAATCCCTTTTTTGTATATATGAGTTAACCTATTGTACTTATATTGACTTAGTTGATATGTTGACCCTGTTTTTTGGGGTCAATTTTTTTGTCTAAAATTTCTAGGCCTATACAAGAGTATATACAGTAATTTGATCCATAGACATATTTATCACCACAGTGAAAAGTAGGACAAGCCTGCATCTTTTTCTCTTGGTAAATGGAATGAGAATAAGGCATATCTCAAATGTGTGACTGGAACTGGCCATTTATGTGGCCAACTACAAGGAGAAAGTGGGGCACAAATACAGTTGCCTAAAGTGTACAGGGGAAGAAACCCTAGAACATAAGATGCCTTGAAAGATCAACAGGATTGTAGATTGTAGAAATCTTTAGGCATGCCCAGGCTCGAGTCAGTTTCAGAGAAGACTGGAAGAAAGATTAGGGAAAGTACAATCTATCAGTGGAAACAGTAGGTGGGGGGGCACTAGAATGGGTAGTATCTCTGAGGATTATTTGAATAGAGTTGGGGCTGGAGAGATGAGAATGAAAGACGGCACAGGACGAGTAGCGGAGTCAACACACATCTGAATGTATCATCACACCATCTTTGGTAAATTCTATAGAAATATACCCTAAGGTTTGTCATTCCTGATTCCAGTCCAGGTCCTGTATGAAGATATCCAGTAAGAGAATGTTTATCTGCAGGTCCATCTGATAGAACAGCATGTGGTAGCAAGTATAGCAAAATAGGTTCAGCACTTTGATTAGCTCTATTAACATTCAGGAATAAAACTTAGTACAGATTCACTGCTTCACTGACACTGGAGCCATCAGCCTTCATTGTTGAGGACATTTTGCTGCCAATGAAGAAGGCAGATAGTGTCTCCCCCCCCCCCTTCATTCAAGGTGCATTATACTCAAACCTAGCCATATTATTTTGACATACAAGGGAGAATACCCAACTAGTTAGTAAAAACACAGTAAGTCATAAATTAAATATATGAGAACTTACTGCCCTTTCATGACACTCAAAATATACTTTATGAGCCAGATGCCTCACTTGCTCAAATGAAGGGCCAGCCCTGTGTACAGCTTGATGCTCATTGCTGATACAGTTTCCTTACTTGGATCTTTTTACTTTGCCGCTGGCCTCCAGCAGAAATAGTTAGTGGAAATTGAAGGAAACCATACAGACCTCTGATCTGCACAGTGTGCTGGTGCGCGAGTTCAGCTTGCATCATAAAGCATCTCTGGGAGACTGTTTCAAGGAGCCTTTTCATTGTTGCTGGTTGATATGAAGTGGTTCTGACAATTTAAACCACAAGAGTAACTGATGATTATCTTAAGGAATGCAAAAAGCCTTCAGTGAAAGGGGGCTTGTTTTGGTACCCAAGTGGTCAATGGCAGCCAGTATCATCAGGCTGCCATCTGGATCCTCTGCTGTGGTGTGGGACAGTTTTTAAATAGCTTGATGGGAATATAGTTATCTCTGGTCTGCAAACTCATCACATTGTATCTGCTTATCAGTTTAGCTACAAAAAGCACACGATAAGCTGACTCCAAAATCTGTTCATTTATAAGAGGACAAAACAAGTGTTATGTTGTGGCAAATAATGCCTCTTTCATACCACTGCCTGGGCTTGCTTGCTTCAGCACTCATTTAATTTACAGTACAATTCTGTACTCAAAAGTAAGCTCCCTTAGACTCAAGGTGGGTTTACGGCTAGGAAAAAAAGTAACGTTATAGGTTTTCATCTTTAAGGAATTTTCTTGCAAGAAATGTTTCCGGTCACATCTTACTCCTTTGCTATTGGAGAATCTTCCTGAGGACCAATCTGGATAGAAGATGATCATAGAATCATTGAGTTGGAAGAGACCACAAGCGCCATCCAGTCCAACTCGGTGCCATGCAGGAACTCACAACTCAAAGCATACCCAACAGATGGCCACCCAGCCTTTGTTTAAAGACCTACAAAGAAGAAGACTCCACTACTCTCCAAGGGAATTTGTTCCACTGTCAAATTCTTACTTACTGTCAGGAAGTTCCTCCTAATGTTAGGTGTAATTTCTTTTCTTGTAGCTTGCATCCTTGTTCCGGGTCCTATTCTCTGGAAGCAAGGCTTGGTCAATCCTCAATATGACATCCTTTCAAATATTTAAACAAGACTATTATATCATGACTGGTGTTCACCACCTTGAGATATATAATGCGTAATATATATATATATAATATATAATATAAAATATAATATATCCCCCAAATTTCTCTCAATATAGGGACTCAAGGTAGTGAACACCAGATATATATTGCTGATATGATATTATAGATAGATATATAATAGTAGTATATATTACTAATCACAGCAATTATCGGTGTTCACCACCTTGAGTCCCTATATGGGAATATATATATATATATATCCCATATATATAATATATATATATATATATAATATAATATAGACACAGCAACAACATCTTAACCTTCTCTTCTCCAGGCTAAACATACCCACCTCCCTAAATCTCTCCTCGTAAGGAATGGTGCCCAGAATTGGCACAATATTCTAGGAGAGGCCTAACCAAAGCAGAATAGAGTGGCACTATTACTGTCTTGATCTAGATACTATACTTCTGTTGATATAGCCACAATCTCATCGGCCTTTTAGCTACTGAATCACACTGTTCATGTTCAACTTCATTTTTTTGCCCTAAGTATAGTACTTTACATTTCTCCATGTTGAAATCCATTTTGTTATCTTTGGGCCAGCATTCTAATCTATTAAGGTCATTTTGAATTTTGATCCTTTCCTCTGGGGTATTAGCTAGTCCTCCTAATTTGGTGTCATCTGCAAATTTGATAAGCATGCCCCCTATTTTTTCATCCAAGTTGTTGATAAAGATGTTGAATAGCACTGGGCCCAGGACAGAAGCCTGTGGGACCCCACTGGTCACTTCTCTCCAGGATGAAGAGGAGCCATTGCTGAGCACTCTTTGGGAACCTTATCGGATTCATTTACCCCCCATTATGGGCATGGGAAGGGGCCACTTGGGGCCGTGTGAGTCTGAGGAAAAAAAAGCATTTTACAGCACCTAAAAGTGTCCTCAAAATGGCCCCATTTTGTTGCCCAGTGCCAAGCCGTTCCCATTTGGGACTGAGGAGCATCCTTTGCTTCGGTCGGAAGTCTTCTGACTGAAGCAAAGGACGCTCCTCAGTCTTGAATGGGAACGGCTTAGCACTGGGTGAGAGAATGGGGCCATTTTGAGCACACTTAGAGGTGTAGTAAAATGCATTTTTTTCTCAGACTCACATGGCCCCAAGCGGCTCCTTCCCATGCCCATAATGGGGAGAAAATGAGTCCAATAAAGTCCTGGGTTTGGCCAATCAACCAGTTACAAATCCATTTAACAGTTGCATTTTCTAACCCATGTTTTACTAGCTTGTTTGCAATATTGTCATGGGAGGCCTTGTCAAAGGCCTTACTGAAATCAAGATATGCAATATCCACTTAATAAAGCTGGCTACTCTGTGAATGTGGCTTTGGTAAGCAATTGGCAGCCGCGATTTTCCCCCTCCAGAAGCTTGTGCATCGGGAGGTGTTTGCATGTGTGTGTGTGGGGTTGTTTTCCTCAAACTTCTTCCCATACTGCTGCCATGCACATACAAGCCCCAGTGTCTTCAGTACACTGAAACCCACTTCCTTTTCTTCCTCACATCACTCCTTGCACTGAAGAGGGTGCTTAAAAACGGTTCCAAGGACCTCTCCTCTCTGGAGGGTTAACTAATTATTGCCTAAGTTCTGCATCCCTTTGGCAAACTGTCATGCCCCCCTGAGGGGATGCCCCACCATTTGAGTACCTAGGCATCTAAGATTCAGAACAAGATTGTTTTTTAAGGATCCATATATTAGAATCATGTAGATGAACTGTGTGTGGTAAACATCAAAGAAATCTCTTGGGGAGAGTTTTTTGTGAGTTCTTCAGGCTATGTGGCTGTGTTCTGACGTTTCGCCATTATCTGTGGCTGATATGTTCAGAGAATGCTGGCATGGAAGTGAGTGGGGTATGTATACCATATGACACTTGGTTGAGAAACTGACACAAATCATCCTCGCATATCCTACCATCCTGAGTCCTTGCCATTCAACAACAGATCAATACACAGATTAACATGCAAATTACTTCCCACACAGAGTGTCCTAGAACCAAACCCCAGTGGATTCTGAGGGCCCACTGTACAAACAACATTTTAGAACTGTTTGCACCATACAGGTAAAAATTATTTTAAAACTTGTCCCTTTTCTTTTCTTACAAATGTGTGTGTCAGACTCACTGTTTTCCTGTTTTCATCCTCTACACATACACACGGTATTCACTTCCCCTTCACAAACTATTATTTGGACTTTGTTCTGTCACTGGAGAGACTTCTGTTGTTTCCACTGTGCTATAGATTTTGCTTTGCTTGCTGCTGATCTCAAAGCGTGCAAGAAATATACAATTGCTATTCAAAGAATCATGTGTGGTGGCAGTCTGACTTTGGACAAACGTCTTTCTAGACCTGAATCTCCAAGATGCATTGTTGTTCCAATGAATAAATAGAAAGTTTGGTTTTATTTGAATTTGCTGAAGGGGGAAGAACTGTTGAATATTGCTGTCAGGGAAGAGTATTGTTAATCACCTCACCACCATGCCAATATTCAAAAGTTCTGGAAAAGTAACCTTTTTTTGGGCCACAGGTCAACTACCATGATCATTGGCTAGGGAAGTTTTGGAAGTGTAGTAAAAAGTAGGAAGCAAGAAGCAGTAAAAAGTAAAAATTAGACCTACCTTAAAGACACTAGATCCTGTCTGATCTTGGAAGTTAAGCAGTCAGCTTTGGTTAGTAATTGGATAAGACACTACCAATAAATACTAGGCTTTTTAGGCTATATTTCAGAGGAAGAAACTGGTAAAGTTGTTTTTAAGTGTTCCTTGTCTAAGAAAAACCTACACAATTCATGGAATTGCAATAAATCAACAGCAGACTTGAAAGCATAGACAGACAGACACACACACACACACACACACACACAGTAAAAAGTAACATCCTGAAACTGTGCTATCATTTTGTATGGAGCAGCATTCAGCCATGTGAAGTCTCATCTGCAGTCTGAAATATAGAGTGTGTTGTAGTTATGTTTGTTGTTTTTTTGTTTTTGTTTTTAATGCATGTAATTTTATACTGTTTTTATCTGATGTTTTTATTTATTTATTTAGAACATTTTTATTGTAAAGTTTTAAAAAATGTTTTTATTTGTGAGCCACCTTGGGTCCCTTTCTGGGGGAAAGGTGGCATAAAAATGAAATAAATAAATAAATATGGTCCAGATCAAGGCTTGCCATGTTAGTGAGATTATAGGCCTTTGTCTCTCTCTTCAGGCAGAATGCATATGAACAAGGAGTCTGGCAATGTAGGGGTATACCAATTACCATATATACTTGTGAATAAGTCAACTTCATGTATAAGCCGAGGGCAGTTTTTGGGGCCAAAATCATGGATTTTGATATGACCCGTGGATAAGTTGAGGGTCAAACACTGGGGCATGTTACAAAAGATCTAAATGGGGAAACAAAGCACCACTTCCCTCTCTATAGACTTCTCCCAGGGGTCACAGTCTCAGCATGTAAAGTGGGGAAACAAATCTCAGCTCTCTCTCTCTCTCTCTCTTCCCTTTACCACCAGCATTTCCAAGACTCACAGCTTGCAAAGTGGGGTAGAAACGCCGCCTCTCTCTGCCCTATTTTACTTTGCACGATGTCCAGAGTCTGTTATCTTCAGACTTACCTGGCAAGGGAGACACCATGATCACGAAGGTGGTTTGCCCAGGGTGAGGCTCATCCATTGCACTCCGGGTGTGCTGGCTCCTGCGATTTTCCCAAATGCGGGGAACTCAACTGCATAGTTTGTGGTAGTAATGCCATGCTGTGAATGAATGGAGAAGAGTAGTAAAGGGCTCCCATTTTGATAGCCATCTCCTAGGACAGAATGGACAAGACGTAGCCAGGATTTTGGGAAGGGGGGGGGCTTGGGAGTGGTGGCATGCCCCTGCCATAGGCACGCACACCATTCATTGTATTTCAGCGCAGCTTCAGCATAAGGTTTGGTTGATATTATTTTTAACATAAATTAATGGAAGGAGGATCCAGACCCCATGAACCCCCCTGGCTACATCACTGGAAGGGGGGAAATGGTTATAACATCCAACAGAGGGTCTGTACAGACAGCCCCAAAGGGGCGGCCTCTAGCCATCCCTTTTACAGCCAGATCGGGCTGTGATCTGATCTTTGCAAAAGGCAGCTCCTTTTTGTGACGTCTAAAGGGTGTGATAACCACAGCTTCAAAAAGCAGCTCCTTTTTGCGACCTGTTTTACAGCACTCCTTCAGTGCCGCATTGTGTGGATGAAGCCCCAAAGGAGTGCTGTAATGCTGCACGCCATGTGGAATGGAGTGCGACATCACGGTGCCCTGGAGGCGAAGTTGGGGTGTGCATCATGTGGACACCATGCCATGCCTCCGCCCCAAAGCAAGCCTTTATGGCTTGTCTGCACAGGGCCTAAGTTAATAAGTGAACTTGGCTTACAGATCACCTGTGTTTCCACTGAAGAGTATTTCTGGATTCCATTGATAAATTAAATCTTATCCCCCCCCCCTCGCATATGCTTTGTAAATGATTATAATGCTTAATTTCATTTGAGCAACTGCATTCACATCTGATGTTCAAAATCTGTCAACAAAATTTGGCTAATCTTCAGTTTTTGTATTTTTTAAAATAATTAGCAGTACAGTATATATTTCATGGCAGATACCATAATTAACTTAATGCAAGTATCAAGATAAACATTAAATTAAACTGAATTATGATCTATAAAATTAACAGATTATTGGATATAAATACTGGATATATGAGTAGCAGCATTTGTTAATTTATTATTTCTCAAGGACTTACCAAGAGGTATGTACCGGGCCTAGATCATTGTTCTAGAACAAAGACAAACCTTTCTGTGCTATATTTCCCTTTTAAAAATAATTAATTATTTCTACTGGGGAGAGAAGTAGGGGAGGGGAGAGGAGGGGAGAGGAAGGTGTGGATGTTTGGCAGCTGACAATCTTGGTTTTTTTTTTACCATAACTTTCCTCCAAGTTCCAATCTTGACAAGAGGCTGTGAAAAAAACATTTCAGTTGTCAGAGCAGGGAAACTGACAAGTCTTTTCACAGGCTCTAGTCAAGATTTCTGTAAAAGACTTGGGATTTAGGGAAAGGGAGTTTGTCAGGAAAACAGAAACTAGATCATCAACTACCAAACACCTGCAAACCCCCCCCCCCCATCTTTCACAGAAATCCTTACTAGAGGTTTTGAAAAGACATTTCAGCTGTCAAGCCAGTGGAGGAGGAAATTGAAATGTCTCTGTGCAGCTTCTAGTGAGAATTTTTGCAAAAGATGGGTGGGAGGTAAAGTTGTGGAAGTTTAACATCAGTTCCCAAAGGTGTCGGAAACTCCCATTTTGACTGCATTCGGGAAATTGACAAATCCCCATTCTATCCCTAGTGAAAATCTGCTTCCTTCCTATAGTGTCACCTAGTGGCTGGTATTCATATTATTAGCATTAATTGTATACCACTTCCTCCCCACCTGCAAAACAGGGACTCAAAATGGCTTACAAATTCTTTTAATTTGGCTGGTCTTCCATTATGTCTGTACTGTACTGTTTGGTATTATAACTATACTGTTTTTGTTTTATAGATAAAACCACAAAATATCAACACAGAAATAGAAGTAAAATATCAGTAAAATTAAAAACACTGTAAAATATACTATTAAATTATAAAAAAACCCAGTTTATAAACAGTGCAATTAATAATGATATGTTGCCATTTAGAAAGCTCTTTCTTTCAAAAATTAAGCTTTCAAAATCTAGTTGGAATACAAAAGAAGCCTTTGGCTATCAATGGAAGGACAGCAGGGAAGGGGAGTTCCAGAGCCTAAGGTCCACCACTAATAAGGCTCTATCTCATGGAGTGTTATGGAGGCAGAGAGGTTAAGGCAACCTTCCCTAGGCTGATGCCTATATGTTTTGTCAGGGATGATGGGAGTTGTAGCTCTTCACCTCTGGCTCGAACTCACCACCTGGTTGTGCACCACGCTGACCAGTTTTGGCCAGTGGTTATAGCTTAGCAGAGTTACAGAGAATAGGCTGAAGACCCCGACAAAACTCTCCAAGCCTTCTCACTCTTGCTTCCACAGAAATCTTCACCCTTCTTCAGGATCCAGCTGGTTCTTGTAGCTTCACCCAAGACACCAGACAACTCAGTAGTCTTATATAAAAGATCTACTTTATTTTACTATATACAGCTCCAAACTATCCAACACAACAATACTCAACTCCTCCACTACTACTACCCACAAAATACATTGGGATTCATAGTCATTATTATAGTCAATGCATGGTACCACCCACTGTTGTCTGTTTCCACCCAGTAGGCGTGTACACCATTCTCATTGGTTCTCTTGGTTCATCCTACAATTAGTGATTTCATCATCTCAGCCTTGACCACTTAACAATTGTCAGGTGTGTCCAATTATCCACTTTACATTTCTGTCCTTGGCATTCAGGACTTGTTAATTGTATTACCATTTACACCTGTGTGGTTCCCAATTGGCTTCTGCTGAGTCACCCTGACTCTCACATACATGTTTTATTTCACTTACTGTATATCCCATGTTGCTTTTTCCTTGACATGTTTTGGCCTACATCTTCCAGTATTCCTCACCATTGATCATATGGCTTTGGCTGACAGGTCCAAAACATGTGGAGGATGTCAGTTTAGAGAAAGATGAATTAAGGTATTCGAGGAAGGGAAACATTATAGTTCCCAAAGACAGGGATTAAGCATGCATTTCATTGCTGGCTTCACACTGTTACTTTGCAGATTCAGCAGACAGATGTGGTCACTGCCTCACTCGGAGTCCTCAGTGCGTAAGTTAGCTGGGTAGTGGAATGAAACATAGATGTTTATCACACTATGCTCTTAAAGAGCTACTATTCCAGTGTGACTCCTCTAGCCGCCTCCTGTTGCATGCTGGGATTGGCAGTTTTAAGGAGCTGAACTTCTCTGCCTGAGAATTCTAAATACCCCTCCTTAAAACTGCCAATCCCAGCATGCAACAGGAGGCAGCTAGAGGAGTCACACTGGAATAGTACCTCTTTAAGAGCTCGTCTGATAAACACCATAGACACACAGTTACTTCTAGTCACAGGGGAAGCATTCCCTTGAATTCAAACAAAATAAAATACAATCAGAATCAAACCACCTTCTATAAAGGCTTTTTTCCAGAACCTTAATGTAGTTCCTTGTGCCTTTTGAAGATAATGACTTCTGGGAATCCAACGATGAAGACAAGGCTGCATGATCCACAGGAATCAGAGTCACATTCAGTTAGAGCAGAACACAGTATTATACATGTACAGGAAGCCATCCTGTCTGAAATATCATGAACGTCCTACAGGTGAAAAGCCTGTCCATGGACATCTGGACTCCTTCCTATTGTATAACCTTTCTCCAATACCTGTCAAGATCTGCCAGTCTCAATATTTTTCAAACAGTCCACAGTTATACATGGCTGCTAAGAGTGTTAAAAAGATACAGGAACTTTTCATTTCTGAAACCATTTTCCCATTCTTTCCACATTATGTTTGGTGACTATTAAAAAACAAACAAACCCTGTGCCCCTTAGGGCAATCAAAGACAATAAGGCTAGCTTTACAGACTGTTAATCAAAACAAAGTAAACACTTCATATTTTTTTGTTCAGAAAAATAGTGTGCAGCACGTCCCTTTCACAAGAAAGAGCATGCAAAACTTGACTTGTGTGAGCATATCAGCTGCCAATTATTATTTTTGACATCCAGTCAGAATAGAAATTATACTGTTTGGCCTTTGTAGGATATAGAAACATAAGGTGGACATTGCCCAGATGTCATGGAATTGGGATCATTGTCAATGCTTCTAACATGTTTAGATCATTTCCTCCTTCATTAACTCTGAATAATACTTTCAAAAGAATAAACACTGCAGCAAGTAGGGCATGCTTTTAACACTGGTTTGGAATGGACTGGAATGTAATTTTTCTTTTGACTACATATTCATGTCAATTTTGTGATGCAGCTCTCAGGTCAAATAGGGGGCAGAATTCTACATGTACTACTTAGTTACGTACATAACTAGCTTAGTTGTGTAGCGAAGTAGTACAGTCAGCCCTCTGTGTCCACAGATTCTGCATTCATGGATCCAACCATTTCATTGAAAATATCCCCTCCCCAAACTAAAATTTCTAAAAGAAAATATTGATTTTGCCATTTTATATAAAGGACACCATTTTACTACCTCATTGTAATGGGACTTGAACATCCATGGGTTTTTGTATCTACTGTAGGTCTTGGAACAAAGCTCAGTGGATACCAGGTGCTCACTGCGTCTCCTGGCTCACCTCTCCCCCCCCCCCACCATCCCCACTTACTGGGCAGCAGCCACTGTGAACGACTTGGGTCTGTTTTCCTGTCAACTGGGATGCTGCAGACTGAAGTCCCCACCCTTCTTTCCAGCAGTTCCCAGTGCGATAATCAGAAGCAAGATCCCAGTTGATCTTCAATTGGAGATCACTGGTGAGAAATGGGTGGAAATGCCAGTGTCTTAGACAGGGGAATAGAACCTCATTGCTCACAGTAGCTGTTGCCTAGTAAACCACAATTGGAGGCTTTTATACAGTGCGCTTGTGTTTTACGCAGGCGCGGCATACATGGCTTTCAGCATATGCGGCTTTCAGCGTACGCTGAAAGCCATGTTGGAAAAGCCCCTCACGCACCCCAGAAGAGGTAATTGGGTGTGTGTCCATGGTGCACATGCGCCAGCGCACGCCGCACGCTGCATACTATGGCCCCAAGCCCCATTACTTCTCTTGGGGCTCCAGCAAACGAGGATTTCCCCTTACGTGGAGGGATCTGGAACGGATTCCCACGTAAGAGGAGGGCCCACTTTATTCCTTATGTAATTCAAAATGGTTTATTAGGTAAGAATTGTGAATATGAATCAGTTATGAATGCATAACTCTAGGTTATGCATTTGTAATTGTGATAGTGTATTTCAGATGTACACTTTTGTATGAGTTCACACATGTACTTGTTTTATCTCACCTCCACCTTTTCCTACTTATTTTAAAATGAAGAATGTACAAAACAATTCAAACATATATGAGTAATAACATGCATTTTAAATTCTGTGCTATCTCAAAATACATCAGTTCTACTTACTTGAGCTGAGAGCTATGCCAGAACACTTACAGAAGTGAAAAATCTGATGAACAGCTACATTCTGATCCACACATTAGTTTGTAGATCAGAACAGGTTAGAGGATCAAAACAGTTCATGCCAGAATTTGCCATGACTGCATTCTTCAAGAATACTTAGGACAAGATTCTCAAGGATGATGGCTTGACTATCTGGCTTAGTAGAATTTTCCACTGCTTGCAGTCAGCAGCCAGCAGCCATTCATGTGGATCTACTATTTCTGTGAACTGGCCCTTTCATGCGAAGACTGAATAGGCAGCAACCATAATTTTGCACTCTCAGTGTCTCCCTCATTTGACACCCTGTAATCTCCCGACAATAGAATTTCCTGTTTCTGTTTTATGATGTTGAAAGCTGGACAGTGAAGAAAGCTGACAAGAAGAGATTCAATTCATCTGAAATGTCGTGCAGGAGAAGAGTTTTATGGATACATTACAGTACTTTGCAAAAAAGACAAATCAAGGGTTCCAAGAGCAAATCTAAGCTAAACTCCGAAGAAGCAATGATG
Source organism: Sceloporus undulatus (assembly GCF_019175285.1). NCBI lineage: Eukaryota > Metazoa > Chordata > Lepidosauria > Squamata > Phrynosomatidae > Sceloporus > Sceloporus undulatus. The sequence continues at coordinate 195,849,054 of NC_056524.1, read as the reverse complement.
ACTAAACTGAGGCAGCCATACTTTGAACATATGAGATGACGTGACTTGTTGCAATAGACAATGATGCTGGGAAACATGCAAGACAGTAGGAAAAGTGGGAGATCACATTACAGGTGGCTGGATTCAGTCAAAGAAGGTTTGCAAAATATTAGCAAAGCAGTTATTGACTGGGGCTCGTGGAAATCTCTCATTTATAAGTGAAAGCAAATTTGATGACAGTCTATATGACAACAACAGATGACACTTCCCTGTGCTCTTCACTCCACTGAAAGAATTGCTGACTATTATTATTTTACCTTATAGTTAAGAAGCCAGGATGTCACTTTAGATAAGATAATAAAGTTGCCAATGTAAGCTTGGTATTTCAGCAAGAGCAGACTAATTTATTTTAGTACACTTTTCTGATTTATAACCTTTGAGTGCCTTGAAAGACTGTCTCCCAACATGGGGTAACTTGCGAAGGTGCCTTTTTTTTGGGGGGGGGGACAGAACTGCTTGGCTGTGTTTTATGCCGCTTAATACAGGGATAGGCAAAGTGCAGTCTTCCAGTGGTATTTGGACTGCAGCTGACACCAGACTTAGCTAGCACAGCCAACAGTGAGGAATGATGACAGTTGAAGTCCAGTAGTGTCTAGATTGCCATGCTTGCCTGCTCCTGGTTTAACAGAATTCCTCAAAGTTGTTGTTTTGTGCCTTCAAGTCTCTTCCTACTTATGGGAACCCGAAGACAACCCTATAATGAGATTTAGTTGGCAAGATTTGTGCAGAGGGGATTTGCCAGTTGCCTTCCTGTGAGGCTGAGAGTGTATGGCTTGCCCAAGGTCACCCACTGGGTTACCATGGCTGAGTGGGGGTTTGAACCCTGGTCCCCAGAGTCATAGTCCAACATTCAAACCACTGTGGTGAGAGTGTTAAACTGCCGGACTTTGTGCGGCCTGGGGTTTGTGTCATGGGCGCGCTGAAGCTTCTTCCAGTGCGGCTTTCAGCATATGCTGAAAGCCATGTATATTGCACCTGTGTATGACATGGGCCCACTATAGTTTTATTTTCAATTATTTCAAAATATAGTGGCCAAATTGGTTATTGAGACATTCAGGAGTGATCGTATCACACCAAATTACAAGGAAAGTGATCCCACCTGAACATTTTGTTCAGAAAGAACTTTTTGACAGTGGGCTAGACTAGAGGGCAGCCCATTTTTAGATATATTTAAACAGAAGTAGTTTGGGCATTCGTGCAAGGCAAAGGGTTGGACTAGATGGCCTTTGTGGTCTCTTCCAACTCTAGGATTCTATGATTATATGATACTCTAAATAAGCCTAGGAGTAACAGAGGTTCCTTGCTTCCCCCGCAAAAAAAGCCTCCGCAATAGTATATTTCTATTATGTTTAAAGTATAAATGGAGATAGATAGATGATAGCTACCTAGCTAGCTAGCTAGATAGATAGATAGATAGAATAAACCGGGGATGAAGTAGCTCAGACAATAGCACTAAACAATTTTTAAAAATATATCACTATAACTTTTGAAAAGATGTCTCACCCTGGCCCCAACCATTTACTGCTCAAGGCAAAATTTCACTCTCACACAGTCAGAACTAACTCCCTTGCTTCACTATTTACCCTGTTGCTATAGGAACCCTCTCTCCATCTCTCTGATTATAAGATATCCTGGCTTCCTTTTCTGATTCTGAAACAGGTGGGCTATGGGACTACCATTACTGAGATGGCCACCTCAGATGGGGGCATCCTGAAAGGATAACAAGTATTTTTTTAAAAAAATGTTCTTATTATATTTTTACTGCTTAAGGTAGAAAGAGATGCTTGTGAAATTTTCTGCCCTGGGTGCTGGCTTTGAGTTATAGATACTTTGACTTGGCCAGCTGTCGTAGGCAATGCCATTTATTCTTCTGCCTCAAGCAACCAGCTGTGCCAGGCCCACAATATTCTACTTCTTTCGGGGGCAAAGAGACATAGTTTCTTCTGCCTATTTCACATATAGAAGCAAACTAAAACAGTTGGATTTTTCTTTCATCACTGATGACATGATAGGTCCATTATACATAAGGCAGCAGACCAGAAGTCCTTCTATACTACACTGTTATAGCACTATGGCTCTATTTTAACTGCCATGACTACTTCCTATGGTATCCTGGCATGTGTGGTTAGATGAATTTTAAATACTTCTCCCTAAACTGCAATAATGGGGTGGTGCCATGACAGTTGAAGTGGAATTGTGGTGCTATCATTATGGAGTGTGAAAGGACCCCAGGTTAGTGGTTCATACATCTTCAGACTCTAACAGCCAGAGTTACAAGAGAAACAGCCAGGGACTGCCACTGCTGTTCTCAGCATCACTATGTATGGCTCCCTATGTAGGGCTAGGCCTAATCTGGTCCAGCAGGCTGAATTTTCTCCCCAAGCCATTTGTCTCTACCCACAGTTACACATATGAGGCTGATGCTGTACTTACCCACAAATATTCTCATTTGTTTATATATAAGAGTGCATTCCCCAATTAGTCCTGCTCTACATCATACATTTATCTGGAAGTGTTATTTGTTTCACCCAAATTTCTTGAGATGTAGACCCCTCGATGTCAGAGTGATCACTCTTGGTCAGGATCCTAAAAAAGCTGCCTCACACCGAATTCCATTATTTTTTTATGATTGTTGTTGTTGGAGATTTGTCATTGCTTACTGTACATAAATGGAACTTCATCTGGGCAGTAAAGGCTCCGATGTTATTGGAGTAGTGAATCCACTCCAGGGTTTAAAGGAGCTAGCCAAGGTGCTGAACCCCAAATATGTTATCTATGGTAGTTCCTTCAAGGTTCAGATAAGTAGATTCATTGGCCCAGTGACATGGAAGCTATCACACTTGTGATTTGACAAATCTGTTTCAGAATATTTTTTATGGTACTTTATTTATATATAGTAAATGAAAGTGTATAAAGGGAGTGGGAAGAAGATTTCTCTCTATCCTGAACTAACTAACGAATACTCACTCTCACTCTCTTTCACACACCGAGACATAGGCATACACAAGCAAACCACTCAAGAGGCCTGTGTATGAAAGGATCATTTTATATTAAGGCTCCAGCCATCCTGATATATAATCCCTATCCGTTTTGGGAACAAAGCACTGGGACAATCTCACTCACCCAATTCAGTTTGCTAGCACTGACACTGAGAATCACTGTCTTATGTATTCCAAGGAGAGGTATCTGGATGCTTGGGGTCCAAATAGCTAATGTAGCACACTGGTCCACTGAAGCCCACCTGTGGATTACATTTGTCAGGAGAGGTAGTTTTCCATGTTCCATCTGCAGAAGTGTATTATACATCTATAAAAGAGAAGGCTTTCTTTGTGCTGACACTCCAACTTGGTAGCAGCCTGTTCTTTTTGACACCAGATGAAAACCTTTTTGTTTCTTTAGTCATGTTTAGCATTGGGTTAAATGTCAATGAAATGAATTTATTTCTCTAAAAATTTATATTATTGTGGTTATCAATTCATGTTGTTTTAGTGTTCTAGCATTGTACTGAAGATTTGCATTTTTAAACATACCGTATATGCCACCCTGGAATCTATTTTTGGATGAAGATGGAGTTTATAAGTACTTAAGGATCTTATTTCATGGATTGCGGAAGAGCAGCCAGTACTTATTTAACCTGAACATTTTTAGAATTCGTGCCCATTTTTGGGTGACCCAACTCCCTGAGGCTTATCCACAAAAAGGGATTCTGACTATCTGAAGAATGTGATGGATAGAAAGTAGAAGAGAAGATGGAAAACTCCTCTTCCACTTTCTCTCATAAATTGTTTCAGTTAATTATAAAACTAATTGATTTTAGAATCCAGTCTGCCAATACCAAAAATACACCATTACTTTTTTAAATCTTTGAACCAGTCCAGCTGATTCAGGGATGAGTGAAATGTTTGTTGGTTCTCCATTGTAATGCAAAGTTATCCAGTTTGTACCTCCTGAATCTAACTGTAGTCTCAAACACATTTAATGTTCCATGTATTTCTGAGATAAAACCAAATGCATGTACTTCAATATGCCCATCAAAAGGTTCAGCAATATTTGAAAATCACATACCATATGTGCACATTTGAATAATATATTCTCAGTAGGAGAATACAATAGAAAATGCATAATGTGTAAAATGGGAAAAAAATGCGTATATTTTGAGAAGCACCTATGAGCTTCCATGCAGGGGGAGAAAAGCCCTCAGTTGAATGCATTTTGAGGTCAGAACCAGCTTGGCAATTTATTTGTTTATTTAATGTATATAAAACCTTTTTCCTAGTACAGGACACAAAGTGGTTTTCAAAGCAGTTTAGAACAGAAATAACTTATATCACTCTTAACTGAAAAAAAAAAAACCTTAAACATAATTAAATTATCAAATAAAAAACAATACTGAATTGAAAATACATTGAGTACATTAAAAATATAACAGACAAAGAAAATAGTAAAAATACGGCTATTCCATAAAAGTAAAGGTAGTTGTTAAAGGAGAAACCTGACAAAATCCAGCTCGAAAGGTTTGTACATCTCTAGATTCTTGCGACAAACTATCTTGTTGGTTAGTGAGTGGGTTTCCCATAGTTACAATCAGGAAACTCAAGGAAAGAATTATCTCATCCTTTTGAAGACCCAATTTGATAAATGTGATAGTATTTGAAAGAAAGCCATATGATTCCATAAGAAACTACACCAGACCAGATCAGAGAATTTTAGTATCTGTGTGCATGTTATCTACTACTAGACTTGAAGAAGTTTTTGTTGTTGTCATCATCACCATCACTGTAATCCCAGTTTCACAGTCTACCAGGTGTAACTGGCTGCAGTTCTAGACCAGTAAACTGAATTATTGGGGAGGAAGAAGAGGAGGGTTATTTTGAAATACAACCTTTAGAATCTTCCAACTAGCAGGGCCACTTGGAGTCTGGAATTGCATTCCAAAAATGTAACTTCTCCAAGTTCTAGTCTACTCTAACTTACAGCAGCTTTCCAAGCTCTCAAGTGGAGATCTTTCACATCACCTCTTTCTTCAACTGGAAATGCTAAATATTAAACCTAATAATTTGAATATACAAAATCTGTGCAGTTAACAACAATACTTATTGGATCATAGTCTACCAATATAGTATGAATCAGTACTAAAGAACCAAAGGTAGAATTATTTGCAAATTCTGTTCTCAAAGGAAACAGCAAGAACTTTTAGCAATTTTCTTCCATCTATGAGAGATTCTTTGAAAACTATGCAGTTTACCTGTACCTTTTTGACAAGTGATTTTCATGCCAATTCACCCATACTGCCTTGGGTCCAAGAACTAAACTCTCAACATAGCTGGCCTCTATTGACAAACATGTGACAAATGGCTGCTGTTTCCTTTGGTGGCAGCATCAAATACAGTGGATGGCTTGTGACCTGTCACCTTTGATCACTATTTTATCATAATCTGCCACAACTCACACAGTGATCTTCTGGATACTTCACTGCAGAAGTGTCAAGAATGCCAAATGACCCTCAAAATGGTCCATTACAGTGTCTGACCCAATGGGATCATGGCCATTGTATATGGGGTGAGGCCTTAGATGAAATCTTGACCTCTAATTCAGATGAATATAAAAGCTACTATTAATTTATTTGGGAATTCCACCATTAAAACATATAAAGAAAAGGAATACAGCGTGCCTGTGCCATATGCAGGCTCACCATATGTGGACTCAAGGTCACGTGGATGGCAAGCCCTGGCCATATTAATGATGCATGTGCCTGTGGCACATGGGGCATGTGGCACGCAGGAGCATGCCACCATTAAAATCAGGGAGACTTGAGGTCCCGCAGTATTTCCCTTATGTGGGTATCCGGAACGGATCCCTCACATAAAAGAAGGATCCCTTCTGTACCGGATCAAACCAAGTCCAATTTAGCCTGTTAACAGTGACCGAGCATTTGCCAATGGGGAGCCAAAAAGTCAAAAGCCAATTTTTGTCTTTGCTTCTCAGTGACTGATATACAGAAATAGATTTTCATCTAGTACTGCAAAGGAGTATGTTCACTGTGCCTGATAAATCCTATCCTTTATGAGTTTGTCTGATCAGTTTTAAAGATGTCCATGGTGGCATCTTGAGATAGTGATTTTGACAGTTTAGGTATGCTTTATGTGAATAATACTTTCTTTTGTCTGTTTGGAATCTCTTGTTTTTCTACTTCAGTGGATGATCCTGTGTTCTAATGTTGTATTTCAGTGTGTGTGTGTGTGTGTGTGTGTGTGAGAGAGAGAGAGAGAGAGAGAGAGAGTTCCCTTTCTTCACACCAATAATTTTGCATGTTTCTAACAAGTCTCCTCTTAACCCTTTTTCCGAAGCTAAACAGCCCCAAATATAACCTAACCTAAGGGAATTGTTTCAGTCTCCATTTTGGTTGCCCTTTTTGCTTCTTTTCCAGCTTTACAGTATTTTTTTGCAAGTGAATTTATCAGTACAGTACAGTGGGACCTTGTTATTCTCTGGGGTTTGGTTCCAGGATCCCCCATGGATAACAAAATCTGTGGAAGCTCAAGTCCCATTAAATATAATGGCATAACAAAATGGTGGCCCTTATATCAAATGGCAAAATCAAGGTTTGCTTTTTGGAATTTATACTTTTTTGGAATATTTTCAAGCCGTGGATGCTTGAATCCATGGATAAAAAAATCTGTGGATAAGGAGGCCCAACTGTATTTGATGTATGGTTGCACCATAGAGATGAATAAGAACAACTTTATGACATATCACTTTTTTCCCTTGGACAGAAAAGGGCTATGTTGGCTTTTACAGAAATACTTTTGTTGGAGGTACAAACATGGAAACATGATTGGGGTCTTTCATACCAGTAATAGTATGTTGTTGTTGTTATATGCCTTCTAGTTAATTCCAACTTACGGTGACCCTAAGGCTACTCTATCAAGGGGTTTTCTGGAGCTGAGAGTATGTGACTCACCCAGGATTACCAAGTGGGTTTCCATGGCTGAACAGGGAATCAAACCTGGCCTCCAGAGTCCTAGTCCAATGTTCAAACCACTACAGCACATTGGCTGTCAGTAATAGATTATATCCAAAATCAAGATGTAGTATGAATTACCATGTTAGAAGTAAGTAGATAGGAACAATATACTTTTACAGCATGTCACATTTCTCCCCTAGAATGGGCATTAGCAGTTATTTGCACTGTTTGCATGCCTTTTTAAGAGCCAATATTTAATTTAAAAAGAGTTGTCATTGATTTCATACTATTTTCAGTTCCCATATTACCCTCATTGTTCAAATAGATATATTTTATGTAAAGCTACCAGAGTGTCTTATGGCCACTTGACTCATCACTTATTTATGCTTATGTATTGTGCATGTGATATGTGAAAGCAACATGTACACTTGTCAGTGACACTGGATTAGCTACAGCTTTGTGTAAAAGTTCACTCAATAGCAACCTGTGCAGTTGTTCTTAGTATTCTTAGAAAGAAGTAATGGAAAAGACTAGAAACTCTTTCCTCCTAATCATATAGATACATGTAGAATGTTTGTGACTTTTCAACAGTGAGAAAAATAAACTTTGCACCAGATTGTTCTGTGCCTCTGATGATGTGGAGGAAAACTGTCTCTCATGGTCTCTTCAGTCATGTTGGAGACTTGCGATTCAGGGTTTCTTGATGACTTCAGAAACTTATTCTGGGATTGAGGACTCAAAGTTACTGGCTTCACTAACTTGAAATGTTCTGGACTTTATTATTGTGATAATAAATATATGGTCAGCCATGGAGAAATCTAAGATGCTAGTGACAGACTGAGTTGGATTTCTGGCAGTAAGGAGATCACTGAATTAAGCTTTGTGGGCCTGTTTTTCAAGACGAGAAGAAAGTAGAGTAAATTAAGTAATCAAACCAAATCTGAAAACATATTTGCTCATTTTTTTTGCTCAGGGCAACTGGTACCATTTTGCAGAGTAAGATGGCTGCAGGAGGAGGTGAGTGACAGGACAGAGAGAGTGGAGTTAGTAGCCTATTCCCCTAACCATTTCCCCTGTCCCATCTATCCCTACTCACTTGAAATGGACCAAGTGGTGGTGAGGTACTGAATGACTGACCTTTGCATACACCAAGAAGACAGTTTATAAGCCCCATTAGCTAGTTTGTAGCCTTCAGGTTTAGTGGAAGGAGCTGTCTCATTCCTAGTGCTGAAGTACTGTACAAGATTCAGCCCCATCCTGTAGGGTTGATTCCAATCAAGATTCTGCTGCTACTTGTGTAATATCTGGCTGTTTCAGTGTGGTGCACCCTTCATTCATCAAGGACAGGCCTTTCAGTTTCCAATATTCACCTTTTTCTTGGTTCAGCATCTGTATTCTTTGATTTTCAGTTTTGATGATTGATATGTTATGTATTGTAATATATGTATACCCCCAAGTTTGTATGAGAGCCAATGTGGTGTAGCGGTTTGATGGTTACACTATGATTCTGGAGACAATAGCTCTAATCCCTGCTCAGCTATGGAAACCCACTGGGTGACCTTGGGCAAATCACATGCTCTCAGCCTGAGAGGAAGGCTAAGGCAAACCCCCTCTCCCCTTGAACAAATTTTGCCAAGAAAACCCTGTGAAGAGTTTGCTTTAGGATTGCCATAAGTTGGAAATGACTTGAAGGCACAACAGCAACAACAACAAAGCTTGTATATTGGGACAATTAGATGGAAATGTTCTTAATGCACATACATTAACTATAAGCAGAACTCTAAAAACTGAATTCTGGGACTTGGGCACTGAAAAGGCCTTAGTTGAAGTTAAATTCTGATTGGATATTTCTTAATTTTATTACAGACTTTTGCAATAGCTCTCTCTCTCTTTTTCTCTTTTTCTCTTTTTTCTTTTTCAATGTGATATTGCTACTGCATAAATTTTGCAGAAAGTTGCAGACAGTTCTGTTCTATTGACATGCAGGTCAAATGTTCAGAAGATAAGGTGATTGTTCTTATGATATTTTAGAAGAGGGGGAATAATAACTGTTTTGTCTTCTTTTTTTCCTTGACTAGGAAAAACCTATTAGGAAAGCAGCCTACTGGCTTTTACTTTCTAAACACAATGGCTTGGGTCCAAGCATGCCCTTCTGTCCGTTGCATTGCAAATAGCTTCATACCCTTTTTGGAACCAAATGACAGCAATGGGGTTAGTGGATTTGTATGATAGCTTGCGACTCTGCCCTGAAACTTAATTGGGTCCCTAAAGGTGCTTATCCTTCTGTTTATAGAAGTAAACAGCTTGAGCATGCTTTTAAAATTTATAAGTGCGAATAATAAAACATATAGTTTGTGGGTAGGCCACACTCTCTCAATCTCAGAGGCAGATGAACCAGCACTTCTTTTGAAATCTCTTCCTTGAGGTACATGGTAAAACAATGTGTTCTTTTATTCTTTTGTTTAGCTTTACAGAATTTTTGGACCCATTCCAGAGAATTATTCAGCCAGAAGAAATCTGGCTCTATAAAAACCCTTTGGTAGAATCTGACAACATACCTACACGCCTCATGTTCGTAAGTACTAGAGATTTTATGTCTGATGGATGGCTATGTGAGGCTTATTTGACAATGATGTCTTAGCAAATGTAAAAATGGAGATAGGCATGGCTTAAAAAACAGAATGAAGCATGGTGACACTTACTTAAATTGATAGGCTGCAGCAATGATATAAGCCCAAATGACAGTGTACATGGTGGTGTGTCACAAATATTAGCTTTACTGGAGATGCTGAGAAGGGTCCAAAGAAATTGTCAACATTCCCACAAAGCAATGACAGTTTTTGATATAAAAAGTCAAATGAAGAATAATTGTAAATGATAAGAATTTGAAGCAGAAAAGAGGTAAAAATAGTGATTACAGTATATTAAAGCAGGTGTGGGAATCATAAGGCCCTCCAATATAATTGGATTTCACGTTCCAGAAACCCTGCCAACATAGCCAATAGTGAGGATTACAGGAAATTGCAGTCCATCATCTGGAAGAATACATTTTCCCCATCCCTGCATTGAGGAACCTCAAGTAGGTTCTTGGTAGGTGATATCAATAAATAATCTGGCAAAGTACTGTCCAAGAAAGACTGTTGATGTATTGCCCACCCCTCAAGGATGAGGCATAGTTAACAATGTTCATCAGAGCTATATTGAGTTATAAAATGTTGAACTTTATTATTAGTGTCAAAATTGTACTCATAGTTTTGTTTATTATTGTCATTAATGATTGATAATTACTGGGAAAGCTCTAAGCACAAACAAGTGATATACAGATTTCTAGGAAAGTTTATGAAAGCCTCATTCCCACTATGGTTTAAACTTGATCGTGATTCAGTACGATCTGGTTTAAACCACCATGATTCTTACTTAATCTGAATTGCTGAAGTGATTCAGAAAGGAGGAGACATGGTTTTTAACCCATTTAATCTGCATCAAAAAGATGCTTTTTTTCAGGGTCTTTTGGGCTGAATCGATTTACAGCGTGCCCGCGCCATACGCAGGCGCGCCATACGCAGCCTTGAGCATACGCACTCAAGCCGCGGACGCGGGCAGGGTGGAAGGGGCGGCGCGTCCCATTCAATTGCGCCCCGCGCATTCCTGCACCGCCGTGCCGCTGCGCACGAGCCCCATTGTTTCCAATGGGGCTCGAGCATAGGCGGAATTCGCCTTACGTGGCAGGATCCGGAATGGATCCCCGCATAAGGCAAGGACGGACTGTATTTTTGAATAAATTTATTCAGCCCAAGTGAGCACCAGGTGGATTTGAAATTACTCCTGCCTCTCCATCCAAGCCTGCCTCTCTGTCCTCCTGGTCTGCCTCCCCTAAGTCCGGCCTGCCTTCTCCACCCCTGGCTTCCTTGCCTCTCTGGCCTTCTTTGCCCACAGCCTCCTTCTGGCGCAAAACATAGTGGGAACCACGCTTGCTGCTGAACCAGTTTCTGAACCGAATCCAGGAATTGGTTCAAGCGGTAAGTGGGAATGAGGCCATACATAAGTTAAAGTTGCAAGTTTCGCAAAGGTATAAGACCTGAAATACATGCCTTACGTGCATGGAATTTTTGAACAGTGAAGACAAAATTGTTTACAGTCGGCAAAGGCAACACATGTGATAGATGTGAAGAACTCTGTAAAGTGTTGTTAAATACTCTTGTCACAAGTGCTGATTAACTAACTGAATTATGGGCATAGCCTGGCCTGTAAAGGGTTATAAGATCTGTGGTTCAAATCAGATCTTGCAACATTACTTCATTGGACTATTGCTCCCCAATTCCCTACCCAGCATGTCAATTGTAAAAAAGTAGCTCCTAAAGTGACAATAAATTAAATGAGACTTAAGGCTTTTTGCTGCTATTTCTCACTTTTTATGCTATTTTTTTTACCAGTTTGATTATTTTTAATTGCCACATGTACTTTCTCATCAAAAGAATGATAACAGAAAAACATATACAGTACACTAGATGTGGGCAACACACAAGCAGTGCGCCCCATGCAACCTATTCAGCCCAATTTGCACCATCTGACACCTCTGGTATATACCCAAAGCATACATTTCTCTTTGCACAATCCCCCAGATCCTGTTCATACCTTCCAGATTGCTACAGACCAGCCTAATTGAGAAAGGGAAACAGGATATGTACAATGGGACTTTTGTTGGGTTGATTCTCTAGTGCTTCAGGGGAGGAGGCAGCAGGGAAAAGAGTTGTCCTCTATGCAGTTGGCCACTGCAGATTTCAACAAATTATGAGCCTAGTCTATGTCTAACATTTTACAAGCAGACATTTGTTTTTGCTGTGGGACCTATTGTTCCATTCCTCCTCACATCCCTCAGTCACTCCAAATGTCCTTCCAGACCTCTTAAGCAAAGGAAAGGGAAGTCAATAGACCAGAACTTTTTGTTTTGTTGGCCAACCACCAAAATTTTATATAGCATCCATTCTTTTTCCCAGTTGAGTTGAGAGATGGTTAATCTTTCAATTATGCAAAGTGGTAGTAGGGAAAGCATCAAACTCCTGTACTCCCATGTATTTTAAGCAGATAAATGCTGAAAAATCCATAATACACACCTTATATGGGTTCTTTCCATTTAATAAGAAAAAGTCACTGTCCAGTGATTTTTTTTTTTAAAAAAAGAAAGGAGCACAATTTAACTGTGAAAACTAGTTTGGAAGCATAGCAAATGTTGTTAAATAACACATGTTATTTGTTCATGGATTTTCCATGAAGTTAAAATCATTATTTTGGGCCACACACATGTTATTTGATGATGGATTTTCAAGAAATGTGAAGTGCTTTTCTAGAGGGGTTTGCACAACTAGATATTGTTAGGCTGTCAGGATAGATAAATGAATGCACTTGATTATAAGAAGATCATGCCCTTGAATGCAGCAGCTACTAACCCAGAAGATGCCATTGCATGCAAAGAAAACATTGGCTTGCAATATATCAAGCTGATCTTATCTAGGCTTATCTCATGGATGTTATTTTGGGTAAAGATAAATCTTTATCTTTATATCAGAATATGGAGCAGATTATCTTGGTTCTTGTGACATAGAAAATGTACACAAGTGTAGTTTTGTTTTATACAGTAGCACTGGGATTATATTTGCACATTGGGAATGCCAGTAAAGACGTGCCTACTTTGATATAGTAGCCAGGAATGAAGGTGGCCTTAATGTCACTATTTAGGGTTTCATCCACACTGCAGAATATGGAGAAGTTTAACACACTTTGACTGCCATGACTGTATCCTACTGAAATTTGAGATTTGTAATTTGGCGAGGCACCAGATTCCCCTGACAGACCAGGTTAAATATCTCACCAAACTACAAATCCTAGGATTCCAGAGGATGGAGTCATGACAGTTAAAAGTGATGTCAAACTGCTTTATTCTTGCAGTGTGGATGAGCTGTAGGACAGTTTTTATAGGGTTGGTGCATTTGCTGTAGGAGTTCATAAAGGGGATTTTTCCTCCAGAGCTGTCTTGGTGCATACAATTCTGCTGCTGGAAAACATCAGTGATTAAAATACATAAAGAGAATATCATGTCATAGAAGAGGAAAGAAATAATCAGAAAACAAGACCAGAATCCTGTTGGTGCACAACACTGGTGATCAACTCTTTCCAGGGTCATACAGATGTTAGAGAAGAAGGCAGACCAATCTGACAGCTGCTATTCTTCCAATGCCTTCATGCCAACTGTGGCATTATTCTTCCTACTGCCATCACATACATCAACATAATTATGCTAGCATAGTGCACTAATGAAATTCAACTTTGATGTAGGAAAATAGTTCTTCATTAAGTTTCTTCTCAAAGGTAGCAATGAATAATTTCAACAATATTCTTCCCCCTGCAAAAAAATAATAATAAAAAATCTTTGACAATTACTGCTTTGGAAGGCTTTTGAAATTTGAGGCTTATTCTGGCAAAATTTCTATGTGGGTTTTTTTGTGTATAAAATAGCCTTTCATGTGTGGAATATAATATCAAGGTGCAGAAATACGCACACTAATTCCTGCACAGACAATGCTTTTTTCTGCTAAGAAAATGCTGTTTTGTATGGAAATCACCCATGTCCAAATTTTGTGCAGAACCAATCAGTTTTGGGGACGTGCATATAAAACAACATTATCTGTTCAGGAATTAATATAATTGGTTATATTGGTTGGAACATGATTGGTTGGAAACATTATTTTTCACACAACAAATGCTGTTTTCAGCTAAGAAAATGTTTTCTGTACAAATTAGCCATCTGTGGGCTTTACCCAGATCAAATCCTTAATTGTTTGCAGATTTTTTTTCTGCACAGAAAACAACAATTTCTGCACAGGAATTAATATTCTGCATTGATATATTATTCCCCATGCAAAAAATCCTGTTTTCTTTACATATAATGTACTTTTATGTACAAAACAACCATGTGTGAAATTTGTGTAGAATAAATCCCAAATTGTAAGTTCATAATTCTTGTCACCAGTGTTGCTCAACACTATTAACAAAAATGAATGAATCAATAAATAAATAAATGACAAATTTCCAAATATTTCTGAGCGTTCATTCCATCTGTAGCCTAGTGTGTGACCTCACAGAATTGCTGCTCTTAGCTTCCAGTTCAGATTGGGGTGGTTTTAATTTCCATTGAAACACAACTCAATGTAAAACCATTTAAAAAAGAGAACTATATACAATGCGCCCACGTCATACGCGGGTTTGAGCATATGCTCAAACTTGTTGGAGAGCCGTGTGGGAGCGTGCGGGGCGGCACATCCCATTCACTTGAATGGGGCATGTGCCCGTGGTGCGCCCGTGTCGCCGCGCCACCACCGCATGCATGAGCCCCATTCAAGTGAATGGGGCTCGAGCATACATGTTTTTCGGCTTATGCATGGGGGGAGGTTCTGGAACGGATCCCTCGCATAAGCAAAGGGCGCACTGTATTAATAATTTACATCATGAGAGCTTATTTATTCTGAATACAAAATGCCTAGTAAACTAATCAAATTGGGGAAACTGAACTCAGAATGAACATTTCAGTCAAAAAGGCCTACACCAAGCCAGTAGTAAAGAAAACTGCTTGCAAAAATGCATATGTGAGGCAAATTGGATATAAAATATGCGTATTAGTGGCTTCCCCCCCCCAACTGCATATGAATATTATTAGAATGGATATTTTTTTATCAGAAAATACTGGAGACACGTATCAAGGAGTTCAGTGGATGACTGATTTAATAATGATAAATCCAATGTGTTTTGTTCTGTATAACTTCTCAAAGGTCTTCTTCAGAGGCTACACAAAAAGTAGTTAAAACATTTTTTTTTAAAAAAAAACCTTTGGTTTTTGTTCGCATGTCCAATTCTATTCTTTTTTCCTGTAAATGATGTGATAATTTCAGCTTCAGAAATTTCTTAAATTAAAGTTCAAATAAATATGTACAAGTCATTGTGTACAAATATAATTATGATTTTATACATTGTAAAATTATGCCCAATTATGCATTTATAAAGTGTTGTCTCTTTTTTATTATTTGCAAATTGATGCAGAAACAGGATGGTGCAATCTTTAATACTGTGATAACAAGACTTTGCAGGGTTCTCTACCACTTCTTGTTGCAGCATATCCTGCTATTGGGAATGTGCTGTCATTGCTAACTGCTGAACTCTCCAGCTGCTTGGAAATTAGAGGGTGAATTCTAAAAATAAATGTTGCTACACCCTTGCTACATATTACAGTTAGCAATGATAGCACATTCCCAGTAGCCACCTGTAATTATACTATGGCTGAGATCTATTTCTCCTGATGCAGGATTTCAGCCATAGTATAATTACAGGTGGCCACAAATCTCATGTGAACCTCCTTAGGAATACAAAAATTTGTTCACCACCAAAGATAGCTTCACTCATCCTAATTGCTGTAGAAAGCATTGGCATTAATTATTTTGTGTATGTGTATATGTATAAGTGCATCTGCAAGTGTAAACCCAATTGTATACACAGATGTTTAAAGATGCATGCGCATCTGTGAAGTCAATGCATTCCATGTTGTGTATAGTAAATCCATAGTAAAAACCCTGATAAGGTGTGATCTTGTAATATAGGGAGCTGCTCCAGAATGACTGAGAAACACTATCCACAAAACCAGAACAACTGGGGAGGATTTCAGGAAAGGCCTTAGGTCTGACTGTGTCTTTTGATGAAATAAGTTTTGGGCTTCTGAATTTGGATGTATACTCTGTATCTTGATCCCATCTCAAGCTTGAAGTACTCTTTTCTCTGAAAGTGCCATGAACAAGTTAAAATGATGAATGTGGCTGTATCCCAGCTCTAATGAAGCTTATGAGGCTTGTGATAACAGTGATGGAGTCTCTGGGCAGTGACATACATCAGAGCAGACAAAGCCTCCTGTGTTTCTGTTTACCTGACTTTTGGATTTTTAATCAGACTATGCGCAAGTTAGAATACAGGTGTTGTCAATATTCTCAAACTGAGTTCAGTTAGAAACATTCTCCTCTGCCCTATCAACCTTTAGCATAGAACAAAATGATCACTGGGGCCTGGTACATACCTCCAAGAAGCGGTGTCCAGGTGGCGATTCTAGGGCTAGGGACCGTGCACCAACCACACGGTCCCTAACTCTAGCACAGCATCATGGTAATGGTGGCCTCTTGTCCATACAGGACAAGAATTAAGCAACACACAGCATATAGATGTCGCTGCACATCGCTTATGTTACGAGTGTGCCAATGGCGCACTCGTGACACCTGTGCAGCATCCAATGAAGAACCCGGTTTTTCTGGGTTCTTTTTTTAATTAATATTTTTAAATTTTACAGTTCAAATTATCACACTTTTCTTCATACATATATATGCTTTAACACTTTACCTATTTTATACTAAAAATCACCTCAATGCACCCCTTCCCCAGAGCCAATCCCATCCATATTCTCCAACCAAAATTTTAATTCACCTCGTGAAGGTAATTTTCCATCTTCTTTTCTTAATATTTTTCTTAATATTTTTCCATATTTCATCAAAATAATTTCTTTTCCATAATCCTTTCTTCATTTTCAATTTACATGTTAATTTATCATTAATTGCTATTTGCCAGACTTCTTTATACCAATCCTCCAGTTCCACATTTATTTTCGTTTTCCAACTTCTCGCTATAATTAATCTCACTGCTGTAAGCAAATTTGTTATAAGATTTCTTTCTTCTATTTTCCCATTCTACATCATTATATAGTTTCTTTTTGAGGTGGAAGGATGCTGCACAGTTTGGCGGCAGCAGCATCCCTCCAGAGGATGACCGGCTGCCTCCAGCTCTCCCTTTTGGGCCAGTTTGTTTCATGCCTTTGTTAACAAAGTACAAAACAATGTGATTGTTTTTACAAATTATTTTTCTTTTCTTTTCTTTTCTCATTCTTTTTTAGTGTGGTACTAGAACTAAATGAAAACCTATCAAATCCAATGTGCTGCATAGTTCATATTCTGGCAGCTTTGAGCCAAAACTTATTTTGTATACAGCAGCATATATACAATTCCTTGCTTCTAAGGAAAACACAAATATGATACAGGCATGGTTAATAATTTTCCAGCCATTCTTTTTTGGTGGGGAAGTTTACCAACCACGAGCTTTGGTTTGGATTGATTTGGAAGATGCTTGATACAACTCACATTCAAATCCAAATCATGATTTGGAAATTAAAAATCTTGGTATCTTCCATTGGCTATCAATAAAAATCAACAAACAGGTGTAACATATTTCTGCCCCTAAGACCCAGTTGAAATTTATTGGTAGAGAAATTTACAAGTACACTGTAGGTTCCTACCCCTTTTTTGTTCAATTGACACCAAAGTCACAGAAAGTGCAATAGGATAGTGGGGGATGATGAATGTGGGAAACAGTGACAGAGGTAGAAGGTTGTGTACATCCAGTATTTCATCGCTTCTCGGCCTTTTGGCTAAGATCAAGTGCAGTATTTTCTGAGGAAGCATCCAACAGTAAAACTCCCCAGGTTGCACAAACTCCACAAAAATGTTCCTGTTCTTGGGAGAGAGAACAATCAAAGAATTCTGAACAGAGGAACTGTCCTGCAGTATGTTACTTCAGCATTCTTCCCCCAGATCCCTGAGACTGGGATGCCTTGGTAAAACTGAACATTCTGTATGGAGTTGTCAGTCACAAAATTTCACTCCAAAAATTTCACTCCCCCTCCTTTTTGTTTTCCTTATATGGAGAGCTTGGGGGAAAGTGCATCGGTTATTGCAAATGTACTGTCTAGGTCACTGTGGGGGATACAAACACGCCATTTATAGTATAGGATATACAGAGGAAGGGGCGTGCTTCGCACCCCCCTAACCCTAGTACGTATCCTATACGTACAAGATGGCGGCGCACCTTCTACATGGGCGCGCGCGCCATCTTTACGTTCTGGGACGCAAGAGAGCTCCGCAAGGAGCTTCTTTTGCCGCGCGGGAGTCGCGCGGTTTGGCTGCTGCGGCTCCCGCAGGAGCAAATTGGTGCGGCGGGGGAGCGCCGCAAAGCGGCGGGTTTGTACCCCGCCTATGCCACTGAATCTGAATTTCTATGAAGCTTAAAGTTTTCAGTGTGAAGTCGAAGGCTTTCCTGGCCGGCATTCATGGTTTTTTTTGTGGGTTTTTGGGCTATGTGACCCATGTTCTAGAAGATTTTCTTCCTTCTAGAACATGGCCACATACCCAAAACCCCACAAAAAAAAACTTAATTTTTTCAGTCAACCAGCAGGCCCTGTCTTGATTTGGAAATCTCTCAATCTCTGTGATGATTTGGTTTAGGTTATGGCAAGTCCAAAGCATGCCACCATTGCCAGACAACTACATGCCAGGCAATAACATTGTACATCGGGATCCAAATAAATTCATTTACGTTGAGGCATGCCGTTTCTGCACAAGCCTATAGTTCTTCAGGCCATTTCATATGCCACTCTAGAAACAGGAATATGCATTTTATGGTATTCACTAGGATGAAGCGTGTGACTTGAAAAGCAGGATATAGCATATGGTGAATGAGATATTATTCTATAGCTGCCTTTGGGTTTGTGACATATTTCCACAGATTCCACCCAGCCCTGTTTAGCTAATGTTTGGTCAGTGAGACACTAGCAGCTGAAACAGACATGACAAACATCACATCAGGAAAAAACCAGAAATGTGTGTGAATTTTCAGTCATAACAAGTTAACAGTGGACAATACAGACAGTCCTACACAAGGACTGTATTCCTGGGAATTAGTTAACACAATCCCAGCACAAACCCGGGACCCAGGACTGGCTCCTGCTCTTACTTTCTGCACTATAACCCTGACTGGGAAATCCCCAGGCTCAGCATCTGATACATTTCTGATACAAAATCTGATACAGAAATCTGATACAGAAATGGGGGTGCCTAGCTGCACCCATGTGGCCAGGTACTCTGTTTCCATATCAGTGCAGTGGCTTCTCAGTCAGATCGGATGCACGGCAAGATAAGAAGCATGGGGACAGTGTATGTAAATAGCCAAGGTTTGCTGCAGAGTTTCAGGAAACTTTGCTACAAACCAGGTGTTATATTACCCTGGGGTTATGATTGTTTACTCTGGCATCACACCAGATTCACTGGATCTGCATTTGGTCTGGCAGGACTGGGCCTGATCCTGCCTCTAGAGTTTTGGCCTACATTATCTGAACTAGACAACTCAAAGCCGGGTGAAACACGGGCCTTTGGGTCTGACAAACATCCCCTAGCATTGGAACAATGTGATTCTGAGCACTAAATGTTTCCTGATTTTGGAAGAAAATAAATCATGCAGAGAGGTTTTCTAGTCATCTTTTTTAGTTAGTAACATGTAGTTTGTTACTATGAGCTGTCCACACCACCCCTAAGGGGTGGCCTGCAGCTGCCTCAGGTTCATGGATTGGGCCCACAGCAACCGCACAGCGCAGCCACAATATGGCCTTTCCAGGGTACAAAAAAGAGCCACAAAAAATGGCTCCTTTTTGCACGCTGAAAAGGGTGCGATAGCTGTGACACTGCAGCTTGAAGGCACTCCTTTGGAACTGCGTCATGTGGCTGCAGTGGCCAGAGGAGTGCTGTGATGCTGCGTTCATGTGGAGTGGTGCGTGGTAACATGGTGCTCTGGGGCGGACTTGGGGTGTGTGTCTGTGGACACAAAAAACCCAACTCTACCCCAGGCCAGTCTTACTTACGAAAATTGAAGTGTTATTGGGAAAAGATGTAGCATAGCAAAAGCATTTAAATTTGTATACCACTTGATACTGAACTAAGTAGTCTCTAAGTGGTTTACAGTGTGTAAGCTAATGGCCCCCAGCAAGCTGGCTACTCATTTAGTGACCTACAGAAGGATGCAAGGCTGGGATCAAGCTCACATCTTTGTGGTGTGAATGGCTTCGGTACCAGCATTTAACCATGTGCCATCAGATGCAGATTCAAGGATACAAAATTTTCTATGAACAGGTAATCCAGTGGAAAGCAAAAAAGTGTGACTAATCTTTGTGACTAGCAAAATCTAATTTCTTTGTTCCAGCTTACAGCCCCTATGGCAAACTATCACAGGGGTTTCTTGGGAGGACTTCTTCAGAGAGGGAATTTACTATTATTTCCATCTGAGCTAGCGAGAGAATATTACTTGCCCTAAGTGAGATATTGTGGTCTTCAGTGTCCTAGTCCAACACCCAAACCACTACATAATGCTGGCTCTTTAGACCATTATGTGCAATCAAGTTTATAGGAGTTGCTGCTCTAGAGGATAGGACCTAAGCTCTTAGATATTCAAATGACAAGAAGGGAGATTCCAACCTAAACAGGAAGAAGATCTTCATGATGGCAAGAGCTAGTCAACAGTTCAATGGAATACCTCTACAGATGGTGGATTTCCTTCATTGCAAGTTTTGAACAGCGGTTTTAGATTTGTGCCTCTCAGGGGCAGTTTAGTGATGGTTCCTGCTGTGGAAATGGAGTTGAACCAGATTGTCTGTGTGGGTTCTTTTCAGCTCCATGATTCTGTGAGTGTGGCAGATTTCCACCCTATAAAGTAAGTGGAAACATGCATTACACAGGACTGTGGAAGAAATGAGTTTGATAGAATCTGGATCATATGATTTTCTGATATGCTGACTTCAGTGGATTCCAAAGAACCAGTGTGCATTTTCAGTGCCTAACTCAATTGTTGCTAAACTCATTTTAAATTCTGATCATACATTTAAAAAATATAAGTTTTTTTCCAATAATTAATGAAATAATTTTATAGAGGTTTAGAATTTGGGAGTGCAAATCAGTGCAATGTCATATTAAATTGGACTCACCACTAGAACTCTAGACTGCTTTGCAAACTTGGAATAATAATAATAATAATAATAATAATAATAATACTAATAATAATAATAAAATCTTTTTTTTTATACCTCTTTTCCTAGAAACTCAAAGTGGGTTCACAGGCTAATACAGATGTACAACACATCGTATTACAGCATCATATACAATAAAAAAACATCCACTAGGAACTTGTATAAAAAACATCCTATAAAAACATATTGAAAGCTCACAATCTCACATCTTCAATCTCGAGGTTGAACTTGTAGGGAACATGTTCTGAAATGGAACCTCTTGGTGAGCGGGAAGGGGAGCAGGACAGTCCATTTTTGTGTACACATGTATGACAATCATGTGCACACAAAAGATTCCATATGCATCCAGGGTTTACAAAAAGCTTTGACAATTTCTAAGAAACTATAAAATTGATGACCTGTAGCTTTGTAACACCACCTTTTTTAGAGCTCGTTTATATTTTCACAGGTAGCAAATCTTTAAATATGCCACTAGGTGATTAGCAGTTAGGATTCAGAATTAAGTCTCTAATTTGTTCCCTTCCCTCAAAATATATTTGCTCTTTGGTGGTGGATAGTGATCATGCAACCTTGCTTAGAGTTTGGGAGTTCATCTCAATGAAGCTAACTGGAAATGGTTAATTCCATGAGACTGATGGAGAGAAGGCTGAATGATGAGTGATCCTTTTGTTATCTCTCTCATAGGCCATTTCCTTCCTGACACCTCTGGTGTCATTTTTGTGGTGAAAAATCATCCGGCGTACAGACAGGACTGAAATTAAAAGAAGCTTTCTTAGGTAAATTGAGAATCATCTTGATTTTTTAAAAGTAAGAAAATGGAAAGTGTTTGCTTCCAAGAGTGTGGGAGACATCTGAAATCTTTCTTTGGGAAACAAAGGTATTAAATGTTCATGGAGCCTTGAAAATAAAATAAAAAAATTACAGATTCTTGAATATCACTGCAAAGGAGTTTTTCTTCCTGAAAATCCATGTACTCTGAAGTCAGCAAGAAATACAGATTGAGTAGTAAGAAGCAAGCAAAGGTGAGAAGAGGGGGTGTGAAAGTTGTCTGGCATAGAAGATTTTTTGAACAGCATTCTTTCCATGGGGAATGTGTGTTTTCTGCTGAGATGTTAAAGTAAAAAACAAAAAAATAAAACCTTTTACAGTACTTGTAAAGCTTACTAAACTTTCTAAAACTGAGTATCACGCAGATTCTTTTGGCTGGATGCCACCAGTGGTATAGGGCATGTCCTTTCAAGTTTTTACTTCTCTTCTTCCTTTGATGTTTTACACTGATATGCTTAATAGAGTATTTCAAGTGTACAAAGTGTCTCACGTATGTTATCTTAATATCCTTACAACAACACCCACAAAGTAGACAAGTATTTGTTGTCTCCATATTGCTGATAGAGACCCGGGAGTAGTAGTTTGGCTAAAAACCAGTTGGGGTCAAAGCTGACAAAACATTTGGGTGTTTGTAGACTGAGCAGAGGTGTGCTTTCTCCCACCATTTTAGGGAAGGTGTTTCCTCCATTTGGTCCAAGAGGCACTAGTGCCCAGATAATCCACAAGATTAGCATTGCACAAACATTTTTAAAGTAAACTGTAGAGTAGCCTTTAGCTCTTCATTGGATCATTGCAGTGGGCATTGTCTCTTTTCACTATTGTGAACTACCTTGAGTCCCAAAGGATATACAATAACAAAGTTCCTGTATTGCAATACTATGGTCCTTATTTCTAGATTGGATTTCCCACCAGGCAGTTACTTTAAATAAGCCATTCCTGTGCTTGCTAATTCATCTAAATGGTATCATATCCAGTGTGGCCCTTATGGTGTTTTGTGACTGAGGTGTACTTCAACTTTCCAGGGCTTCCTAGGCTTGTAATCTTAGCTGCTATGTCATGCCCCTTTTATCTCTCCCTTCTGTTCTCCCATGCCTGGTGCCAACACCACCTCCAATTTCAGCATTCATATATATTGCAAAACTTCTCATATTATTTCTTACCAAATCTTCATACCTTGCCAAACTGACATCACACTTGGTACATTGTCATCATATGCTTCCAACTTAAGCTATCCCCAGTTGTGTTCTTTGAAGTGAAATGGAATGAAATGACTGCTGGGGTTCAAGAGCTCCAATTCTACAAAAGAATCATGGCAACTTGCTGGTCATGCAGTTTCTAGTTTCAGTTCCTGGTGATATTTTTCACACTGTTTAAACACTGTTAAAGCATTCCTCTGGTTTTTTCGTTGTTGTGTTGTGGTTGTTGCTGGTAGTTGGCATATTCCTGTAACCTCTAACCTTTTGTGGCTTGTAGTTCTCATAAAATTGCAGCAAGTTCTGAATCTCTGTTTGGAATGGGACTATTCAACCTAATCAAAAGGGTTTTAAAAATCCTTGCCATAGTCTACATAGGAAAGCATCCACAAGCATAGTTTTTGCTTCGGAGGCTGTCCAGCATTTTTCTGCTGAACCAAGAAACAGGTGAGTATATAATGTTATACATTTAATTACACCTTCAATTACTTTAAAGTCCTGGTTCTACAACTGTCTTGGATTTCTAGTGAATTCTCTGAGAGGGAAGTACATCTCACAGAAGCTTCACCCTTTTCTAGAAAAACATAAAAAAATTATGCTGATAACCCAATGGTTCTTTTTGCCACACTATTGTTTTTGAACAGTTGTTCAGAAAGAGATATTAGCCTGTTGGGTTCTCTTTAGTAGTGAAGGGTCAGAAATACTTTTCTTTGAATTCCACTGTACAAGCAGGACTTTATTTTTTAGTGATTAATTTGGTGTTGAAACACAAATTCCATTGCAACACTGTGATGAGCCAAGACACCACACATATTTTTTCAAACAGTTATGGGATACTAGGGAAATGGTGATCTTTACATTGATGAGCAGCAGATAATAAAGCACACTGAATGAAAAAAAAAAATCTTGGTATAGTATAAGATTCATAGATCATTAGAATTGGAAGAGACCTCAAGGGCTATCGAGTCCAATCCCCTGACATGCAGGAATACAGAAAGAAGCAAAGCTCCCGACAGATGGCCATCTCGCCTCTGTTTTAAAAATCTCCAAAGTTATTTCATATATACATGTTCTCTTAAAATAATCAGGTAAAAACTAATAATTAGATTTAAAAACACAGTACAAGAAGTCAGAAAGTAATTCTTATTGAAACAATCTGTCTCAGAATGTTGCAGAATGTTTTCATTCTGCCTATTGGATTTGCTCTTAATCTGGGAGGACATCCTTTTCAGTCCCAGTGAGCACATCTGGTGTCAGCTGGAGAGCCAAGGGCTGTACACACATGTACAAACATACATTTACTTACACAGATTGCATGTATGAATACACAACTTTTCTTCAAACACAAATCAGCAAAAATACAAGCAAGGTGGAGACATGTATGTACCCATCCCATCCACATATACATTTCTGTACACTCTCAACCCTTGGGTTGAAAATGCCTCATGGGGACCAACAAAAGACTCCTCTTCTACTTTACAAGGAAACCAGAGTATCAGCATTTGTCAGCTACCTGTAGAAGTTTCTGCATGGCAATGAACTGAGTAGTGAGAAGTGGAGATAGATGGAAGCATGTCTTTGGTCAGAGCTGGCGATTTTTGGTATCTCTTTGGATGCAGGCAGTGGCTTGTGAGATGATTCTAATTAGCAGAGTTTTTCCATTGGGATCAGTGCTTTATCTTTGGTTGTTGGCATGCTGGGGATTGTTCTTTTCTGTTCATATGGTTCTATTGTCAAGGAGCAGGACTGCCATTTGCCATTGTAATTTCCTATGAGTGATGCAGCTTTTTAATCATTAGCAGAGTTATGGGCTTCACAACTAAAAAAGAGAGAGACAGAGGAAAGACTAGTGACTGAAGGGAGAAGCTGAGTGAAGGAATATGTTTGGTGCTGTGTGTGTGTGTGTGTGTGTGTGAGAGAGGAGAGAGAGAGAGAGAGAGAGATCAAGAGCAAAGGAGATAGAGAATGGGTGTGAAGGGGAGCGATAGGGGAGAAAATGAATGAGCAATGGAGAAAGATAAGAGAGAGAGAGAGTCTGAAACGAAGAGCAGAGAGAGATTGAGTGAGGTTGAGGGGAGCTTGAATATAGGAGAAAGAAGGAGTGAGTCTGAAAAAGGAGAGGGAGACTGAATGACAGCATAAATAAAAGGAAACCGATTTAGTAAAGCAGAGAAGGAGAGATGGGCTGTGTGAGTTAGGGGACGTGTAGGTGTGAATGAGGAAAAAGAGAGAAGGATTGGTGAATTAAGGAGGGAGAAAAAAAAGGAAGAGGGAGGAAAAGGCTAGGGGAATGAAAAGAATAGGCAAGAGGAAATGAGATGGTGAACTTCACACTGAGATATCCTGTTTTAAATTGGTATCCTGGAGACATGAGATTATTCTGATCAAAGCCTAAATCTTTTGAAAATCATTCCTCTACCCAGTAGCTTGCCTTTCTAGTGCAACGTGTTCCTGCTTTGGGAGAGCGATGAATGTGATGACAGCATACATCCCTTGCAAATTTGGGACATTTTTGTGCTGCATGCATAGTGTGATTACCCATGCATTTGTCCCTAACTGAATGGCAGTCCACGTGTGGCAAAATTAAAAATGTGGAAATGCATCACTTATGGTTTTTTACACTCTTGTTTGTTTTTTAGCTGTTTCCTTGGCACTTGCTTGAATGGAGTCTGCACAAAAACACTATTTAATTAATAGTTGGGGAGTAAGTCCTGTAATAATTATGGTTTTTTTGGCTTGAACGTCATTTATTGTTGGATACTAATATACACCAATGATGGCTGTGTGAAAAGAGGCAAACAAGGGTAGTTTATACAGATGTAAAATGCTAGATATTAATGATATGCAGCACTGTTTCTAAAAAAATATTGTAATAAAAGGATGATGAGATCAATGTCTTCTTTTAACAGTTTTGCTTTTCTGTTAGCTCTGTTTAGTTAACATGGACTCAAATACATCTGCAAATATGGCAGTTCTGTAGAGACATCTGTGACATCAGTTTTCCTTTCTGATAGTTCATTGGGCACATACAGTAACTAGTGTTTTAAACAAAGGAAACTATAAAAACCAATCAGTCAGTTTCATAACCTCTCACATAAAATCTGGACCAAGACTCAGTTTAATTTGCAATAACTTTTTATATTCAATACAAATTGTTGTGACCTCCCCACTTGCTTAACATGTGCCTTGCCTCTCCATTCTCATGTCTGTACATTTAAACAACACACTTGCTGTTAAATATAAATTGTTGTTTACCATCTCCTTTCCGTCCTTCTAAATCTTTGATGGTGTGGGTGTGTGTACTAATACAGTGTTTAGTCATTTTTTTTTTGTGCTTTGCTTTACGCAGCATAAGTTCTTTCAAGTCAGCTCTGAAGTAAAAGAATGAGCTGAAATATCATTGTCTGCTTCCCATGCCTAAAATTTTTAATCAGTGTTTTTTTCATCACACACCTTCTATTTTCCACCACATATCTGGCCAATGGATATTCTTATACAGGTGGTACTGAATAATCACTTTAATCAACGTGGTGATTGATGTGGACATTCCAGTCTGCAAGATTTGAGTGACAGTCCATGACATTTCCAGAAAAGAAATAAACAGTTGTAACCAATCAGCTTGAAGAAGCACTGCCCCTAGGCTTTTAGAATTCTTAACTGTGTTTTTAAAAAGAACAAAATTGGCTGAAGCGTTGTATATAAAACTACTAATTGCTTTCAGTGGCACAAATCCAACAGAAACATGGAGGAAATGAGCACCTCATCATAAATGACAGTTCAGTGTTCACTTGAGGTTTTATTAAACAGCTGCCCTTTCCTTTTCAATATCCTGGTATTTTTTTTCCAGACATCGTCCTGTTTCTTTTACCGCTGCTTTCCAGATGGAATATGAACTCTGAAATGCATGCACAGGTGACCAGAGTGGTGTTGTCAGAAGGCAGGAAAAGCTTTCCTAGCATCCACTCTTCCTGTAAGTCATTCAAATGCAACACAGTGCTTTTTCTTTTATTATTATTATTAACTTATTTTAAGCGCTGTAAATTTACACAGCGCTGTACATACAATCTTTTAGTTAGACGGTTCCCTGCCCTCAGGCTTACAATCTAAGAAGACACGACACAAAAGGAGAAGGGGAGTGGTGGTGGGGAAGGGATAGGTCCAGCAGTTCTCCACCTCGAGGCCTGGACCAAGGCAGATGGACTGGAGGAAGTGCTTGAGTTCTTAATCAATGGTTAAAAGGAGGCTTCTGGGGTCAGAGAGGGGACTAGCCTCTGGGAATGCTTTCTAAAAATATAGTCTTTAATCAGTTTTAAACGGTAGGAAGTGCGTGTAGGTGTGCATGGGGGGGAAGAAGGTTCCAGGAGAAGGGGCAGCAAGCGAGAAGGGCGAATTCGGGAGGAGGCAGTTGTAGTCCTACACTGTGACAGGAGACCTTGATACAAGAGCGGAGGGTGCGAGTAGGAATGTAAGGAGAGAAAAGGTCAGATAAGTAAGAGGGGCCAATCCATGAAGGGCTTTGAAAAACAATAAAAAGCTTGTACCGGATGCGGGAGGGGAGGGAGGGCCAATGAAGGGAGGATAAAAGAGGTGAAACATGTCAAGCGGCGAGCAGATGTGACAATAGGGCAGCTGAATACTGCACGAGAGATTAAGGATGGAGGTGTGAAAGAGGAAGCCTTGTCAGAAGGAGATACAATCAGTCGTGGAACACTAGGCTGGTAGCAGAGTCTTGGCAGTAGAGAGGCTGAGAGGAATGGACGGATCTTGCAATGTTGTGGAGAAAGATTACAGGCCTGGCGGTGGGCCTGGATCTGGGGATAAATGACAGAGAGAGTAAAAATGAAGCCCAAGACTGCGGGCTTGATGAAACCGGTTGAACTAGGAGTGTTGTCGACAGAGAAACGGAAGGAATGTGAAGGGTGGGTTAGGTGGAAAGACCAGAAGATCAGTCTTGCCATGTTGAGCTTCAAGTGTGAAGCCGCATTACACTGAGAGATGGCAGTCAGACAAGAAGAAACTTGCTGTTCAAGCCCGTCGAAAAGGGTCAGGGGTGGGAGAGCTACGCTGAGTGTCGTCGTGTACAGATGATAGGAGAAACAAAGAACTGATGAGTTTACCTGGGACAGTGTATCTAGAGAGAACAGAAGGGGGACCCAAGACAGAGCCTGGGAACTCCAAGATAGGGGAGCAGGGATGAAGTCTGACCACCCGTGACCACTGCAAAAGATCTATCTGACAAGTAAGATTTAAACCAGTCGAGAGCAGAGTCGGACGAACCAAGGTCAAGATTTTCTTGCCTATATATTGTCATCCCTTTCCTCTTGTGAGCCAGGATTATTTGAAGTAGAAAGAAATCTGCAGTGATTAAAGCGATTTCATGGCTAAAAGTGGGGAGAATTGTAGTTGGAAACATTTTGCTGGAATAAAATCTTTATTAAGTTTTACTAATCACGATATACAAATAAATTTTATAAATATATATATGCTTGACTTCATTTTATTTGTTTCACTTCCTTGTCTTCAACAGAATTTCTTTGGGTTCTTCTGAATCCAATGTTTCTTGCCAGTTTCCAATACAATAATAGAAAGAATGAAAAGTAAATACCAAAATTAACATCCATCAATCTCTTTCCTTCTAATTTACTCTACCTGTATTCTCCACAATCTATTTTCATAAACATCTCTTAACTTGATCTCCTTCTACATATTTTCACAATCTGGTCTTCACATATCCCACATTTATTTAGTATTTACCGCAAACAGCCTTTGTCTAAACACCATCTTTTTCTCTAGGAATGTTGTTATTTGTGTCCATTCATTTTCAACCTATCTCTTTCTTATCCCTCTAAACACATGAGGTATATCAAGTTTCCTTATCATTTAATTCCATAGCATTCATCTCCTCAGTTTTCCTGATTTCCAGTATTTAGCATAATCAATCTCGCTAATGTTATCATATATAGGAAGATTCTCCACAATCTATCTCATCTTTTCTTTAAAAAAAAAAGTCATATTAGTAAATATATTTGGTTCTCTTATAAACTTATTCCAAAATTTGTTGTATTATACAATGTATCTCATCCCAATATTTCTTTCACCTTTTCACACTTCCACCACATAGTTACCATGATCCTTTTTCTTTTGACAGTTCCAGCATTTATCTGATTCCAATTTCAACATTTTTTTTAATCTGGCAGGTGTATATACATCTATTGCTTATCTTCAAAAAGTTTTCCTTTAAATCTTGACATTTTGTAAAGGATTTTGTTCTGGACAAGCTTTTCCCCAAAGCTTCTAAAGGTTTTTCATGTCCGAAATCTTTAGCCCAATCTACCATATACTGTTTTATGGGCTCTTTTCTCCAGTCCTTTCTCTAAACAACTTATAAAACTTAGATATTTTTTCCTTTCCTCCTCCATTATAATCTCATCTATCTCTGTTTTTTCAATTCTATTCCCTGTTTCATATCCTCCTTAAATCTAGTATACATTTGAAATAACTATACCAATTAATTTCAATCTTTTCTTTAATAGTTCCTCTTGTTTTCATATTATCTCTTTCTTTTCATTTACTTTACTATATCTTTATACCTCAACCAGTTATCATTATCTCCATCTACTCGCAAATGCTTCTTGTGTTGATACCCAGCCTGGTAATTATAATAGACTTTGTTTTTATCACTTCCATGTTTCCATTAACGCTCTTCTTATTGGATTGTTATAAAAATCCTTATTTATATCAGCTTTACTGTACCATAAATACGCATGCCATCCCATAACGTAAGTTCTGCTCCTTCCAGTTTCAAGACATTTTTTTTCAGCTGTATTCCAGTCTTGAATCCGAGGCATGTCACAAGCCTATTATTAATTTGACACGCCATATCACAACCTCCCTTTCTTTCTTTCTTTGATTATTCCATCTTATCCTTGCCTTACCCCATTCCAAATAAATTTTCTAAATTCAAGTTCCATTGGTCCCAGATATTATTTTTTACATAGATTGGCAAGTTGGTAAAAAGAAATAATTATTTTGGTATAATATTCATTTTTATAGCATATATTTGCCTAAGATAGATAAATTAACTGCCCATCTATGCAATTTCCTTTTAATCTTTTCCCAGGTGACTTATAGTTATTATCAAACACAGGTTCAGTTATTATTTGAAATCCATATTCCTAAATACTTTTACTTTGTTCAGTACTTCACATCCAGTTTTTGCTTCAATATTTCTTTCTCCTTTCCATTTAGATTTTTGCTATAATCACGGATTTCCCTTTATTATATTAATTTTAAAAATCCAGATAAATTACCGTACCATTTTCAGTTCATGCATCAATATTCAATATTATTTATAGGGTTTTCCAAAATCAGGGCTCAAGGCTATCACGCGTATGCTTGCACCTTCACTTCACTTCCCTTTATTTTAATTCCTCTTTTTCTTTGATTACTTCTAATCTTATTTATCAAAAAAATTCCAAGACCAAGTGAATAACAGAGGAGACAGCGGACATCCTTGTTCTTGTCCCCCTTTCTACTTTAAATTCTTCCGTTAACTCTCCATTGATTTTTTCAATCGTGCAGCTTGATCTTTATAAAATTCTTTAACATTATTCACAAAATTATCTCCCATATCCATAGCTAGCTTCCAAAATATTTAACAAGAAATTCCAATTTATTACTGTCGAACGCTTTTTCGGCATCGACGAACAACAGGAGCTGCTTCCTTTCATTATGCATATTATAATAATCCAGAGTATTAATTATGGTCCTACTATTATTTCTAATCTGCTTCCTGGCAAGAAAACGTTTGTTCCTTTCCTATTTTCTCTTTTAATTTATCTTTAGTCTGGCTTGCCCACACAAAAGCAAATATTTTTATAATCAACATTCATTAAAGCTAATAGGTCGATAATGCTTATTACTTGTTTCATCTTTACCTTCTTTAGGGACTAAAGAAATTATAGTTTTCCCCAGGAGTCAGGTTTTCCTTCTTTGTAATTTTGGTTATATACTAATCTCATATGTTCAATCAGTTCATTCCAAATGTTTTATAATACATCGCTTGTAAGTCCGTCTTTCCCTTGGAGATTATGGTTTTTTAAATTTTTAATGCTGTTTTCAATTCATCCATTGTAATTTCCTTATTCAATATTTCTTTTGATCCTTATTTAATTTTAAGCTCATTATATCTATTTATTATTTCTTTAATTGTGCTTCCTGTATTTGTTTTTCTTTTCTTCCCTCAAAACAGATTCTTAAAAAAACGTTAACAAATGCTTTTTTTAATTTTCCCTTGGTTTTATTATATCATCATTTTGCTTGATCTTAGTAATCATTTTTTCTTTTCTCGTTCATTCCCTAGCCTATTTGCATCCATTACTAATTTTTATTTGCATTTCAAATTGATTTGCCTTATTTCCTTCAATCTCTCTTGCTATCTCTTCTGTTATTTTTTTTGTCAATTGTTCTTTTAGAATTCTATTTCTTTACTAATTTCTTATTTCCCTTAGATCCTTTGTAACTCTTGTTCCTTAGTTCTCAGTTTCTTTCTAATTTTCTTCCTCTAATTGTCTTTTCTTCTTTTCTCCTTAATTCTATTGTTCTTTGTATAAATAAGCCTCTAGCGAATGCTTTGCTAGCGGTCCCATACCACTTTCATCCTATCTCCTTATCAACATTTTCCCTTTAAAAAACATTTCTAATTCTTTTTAAGTTTTGTTTACAAACTCTTTGATCTCCAAAATTTCCTCGCATAGTCTCCATCCTATATTTCTTTTCTGCTAATATCCAGTTCTAATTCTATTCATATTATGGTCGGGACAATATTCTTGGCCATATTTCCATCTTTTAATTCTTGTATTATTTGCCTTGTTATCTAAAACATATCAATCTTGAGAGGGATTATAGACATCAGAAAAAAAGGTTTATAGCCTTCTTTATCTCCATAAACATTGCCGTCCACACATCAATCAAAAATTAAAATTCTTTCTTTTGCATCAAAAAAAATACTTTTTGGGAGAATCCCTTGATTCTTTTTTATTTTTTTTCTTCGGTGATTTCCTATCTCTCTGCGGTTTTTCAACACCATTAAAATCCCCCATCATGATTAGATTATTATTATCCAAATCTCTAATAACTTTGCCAATTCTTTAAAAAAAACATTCTTCTTCTCCAACGGACCATATACATTTTAAATACATATTTAGTATTATCCAA